>NC_143436.1:164080662-164380662 GCF_987193195.1 Phasianus colchicus | reverse complement strand
ATTTCATCAATACATCATGTTGGAAGCTCAATTAAAATTTTTATTTCCACTATGATCTGTCATCCTTCCTCTGGTTTTCAATTAGTAGTTCCTATTCACTAAGTGAAGTGGAGTAGCTTTCTCCCCACGTTTTCAGGAGGCTTTTCATATCAGATCCCACTCCCAAAAGCCACTGTATAGAAGGAGCATCAATGCTACTTGCACTACCCTACTGTGTTAAACATCTATGTAAAACACTGCATTCCCAAACATCCATATGCTATATCATATGGAATACTAATCTTCAGTTATGTCCTGAGCTGATGTAGGTAGCCTGCATATTCTGGTAACCCTAACCCGACCCTAGTCTTCATTGTCTGCTGCCTGAAGACTTTGCTCCAATAGAAACTAATCTTAAATAGTGTGAATACACTGCTACTCTGTGACACTTGCCTTCAAAGTCATAGATCAATGTCTGTGTCTCTCTTAGGAGTAACATAGACTTAACTTCTGTAGTCCCATTTTCATGTGGTAGAAGTGCTTTCTGTCCCACAGCAAAGATGTTGAATGAAGGTGTAGTATTTCACACTGCTTCACTCTGAAATGTCTCCTCTTTCACATGTCAAATTCTCACCTATTCTTAGTTCAAAGCTCCCATTTCTACAGTTTCTCTTTGCTAAGCTTATAAGTTCTTGTTGTTTGCCTCTCCTTTGAGTTTTTAGGCAGAGGCAATGCTTCTTTATTCCTTCATCAGCTGGATCACTCAAGGCACGTGGAGCCAGATGAGAGGCACAAACATGAATATGGTGCTGCATTTTAGCATGTAGGGAATTCTGGTAAAAAGACATGTATTTAGTTGCCTTTTTACCCTTTGATTACAGACAACTTTCATATATTCTGTTTGGAAATATGTCTCTCACAAGCTTTATTCTTACGTAGTGCACAGTACTCTTCAGTGAATGAGTGTATGGCAGGGGCAGATTGAGAAATACGCTTAGTTTGGATAACCAGGTATGAAAGGTTTGTCAGAGTGGTATTTGACTCCCAAGGTTTCAATTTTCCTGATAGCTCTTTAACCCTAAGTATATAAATGAAACAGGAGGGAAAACACGGTCAAAAGCATAGGCACAGTGTGGAGTGCAGTTCTGCAATATACTCCTTATAGGTTAAACAGCAGGATGGCAATACCATAGTGATGGGATGTGTCTGAGTCTTATGAAACCTTTACCTGTTTTTAGTTTGTTAGGTTTTTTTGTTTGTTTGTTTGTTTTAAGTTTTGGACTTATCAAAACTACTGGGAATTGTGGGACACTATTTTTTTTTTTATATGATGTTTCAAGGGAACCCTAATAATAGTTATTCTACCTTGAAAGCAATTCTAGCCCTCTTCTACGATTATCAGAAGAATAAAATTTAAAAATAAGAAATGAAAAAAAAAAAATATGAATAGTAGGTAGTTGAGAATTCAAATTTGCTGAAAAGTAAAACGTACTCAATATGTTGGAAGTTATGGATTTTGAGACTGAGCATATTGAATATTTAATTAAAAAATACTGCATTACATTATTAATCTAGCAATAATCTTAGACTAATAAACTAAGAATAACATTTATTGTCAATTCAAATGAAATCCAAACCTATACTAACCTTAAAACACATCCCCAAGGTGTGTTTTCCACAGCACAGAAGATATTCCTTCTGGAGGCTGAAGAATTGCTTAAAACAATGGGCAGTACAAGAGATCTAGAGCAGACAAAAAGCTGCAGCTCATTGTCTGAATTATGCATGGATAATATAGGAATTTCATTGAAATGGAGTAGGCAAGAGCAGTCAAGGTGACAGATGAACAAAACCCATTTCAGAGTGTGAGTTTCCTCATTTACCTTACATGCTATAACAGGATAGTGGATGACCATTCTATATATTTATTTCTTCCCACTGGCAACCAAGGAAACCTAGATGACAACCTTAAATTCAAATTCACTTTTTAATAGCTAGATGAAAAAAAGTAAATTCCTCTTTTATTTTAAATAAATTGCCCGGATTTTGGATTTCCTATGTTTTCCAGAATCTTAACTTTTCAGCATATTTGCAGCAAGAAAAATTATCAGTGAGTTCAATAGGACAGAATCACAGAATCGTAGGGGTTGGAAGGGACCTCCAGAGATCATTGAGTCCAACCCCTGCCAAAGCAGGTTCCCTATACCAGGTCACACAAGTAGGTGTCCAGGCGGGTCTTTATCTCAAGAGAAGGAGACTCCACAACCTCCCTGGGCAGCCTGTTCCACTGCTCCATCATTCTCACGGCAAAGAAGTTCTTGTGCACATTTGTGCAGAACTTCCTATGCTCCAGTTTCTGGCCATTTCCCCCTGTCCTGTCTCCACACACTGCTGAAAACAGTCTGGCCTGGCCACTCTGCCCCCCACACCTTAGATATTTATAGACCTGGATCAGGTCCCCTCTCAGTCTTCTCAAGGCTAAACAGACCCAGATCACTTAGCCTTTCTTCACAGGGGAGATGCTCCAGGCCCTTCACCATCTTTGTGGCCCTCCACTGTACTCTTTCCAAGAGATCCCTGTCTTTTTTGTACTGGGGAGCCCAGAACTGGACACAGTACTCCAGATGAGGCCTTACCAGGGCAGAGTAGAGAGGGAGGATCACCTCCTTCAACCTGCTGGCCACTCTTTTTTAATGCACCTCAGAATGCCATTGGCCTATTTGGCCACAAGGACACACTGCTGGCTCATGGCCAACTTGTTATCCACCAGGACACCCAGGTCCCTCTCTGCAGAGCTCCTCTCCAGCAGATCATCCCCCAACCTGTACCGGTGCATGCAATTATTCCTCCCTAGGTGCAAGACTCTACACTTGCACTTGTTAAACGTCATCTGGTTTCTTACTTCCCAGCTCTCCAATCTGTCCAGGTCTCGCTGAATGGCAGCACAGTACATACTTACATCTTACAACATACAGACTGCAACATACATAAAAAAGCCTTTTTTATTATCCTTTGTCACCTTTGCCAGATTCAATTCCAGGTGGGCTTTAGCCTTCCTTGTCGCATCCCTGCAGGCCCTGACAACATTTCTATATTCTTCCCAAGTGGTCAGACCCTTTTTCCACAGATCATGGACCTTCTTCTTCCCTTTGAGTTTGTGCACAAACTCCTTGCTCATCCATGCAAGTCTCCTGCCACCCTTTCCTGATTTCTTGCTCACAGGGACGCACTGATACTGAGCTTGGAGGAAGAGCTGTTTAAATGCTGACCAGCTCTCACAGGCCCCCTTACCTTCTAACACCCTAGCCCACGGGATAGCTCCAAGTAGGTCCGGAAGAGATCAAAGTTGGCTCTCCTAAAGTCCAGGGTAGCAACCCTAGTTTTTGCTTTGCTTCTTCCACTGAAGATCTTAAACTCCACTATCTCGTGGTCACTACAACCCAAGCTGCCCCCAACCTTTATTTCCTTGACAAGCACTTCCTTATTAGTGAGAATAAGATCCAGCAGCACCCCTCCCCTCGTCGGTTCCTCCACCACCTACATCAGAAAGTTGTCTTCAACACGTTGCAGGAACTGTCTAGACCATGCATGCCTGGCCAAGTTGCTTATCCAGCAAATATCTGGATAATTGAAGTCCCCCATAAGCACCAGCGACTGGGATCGTGACGCTACTTGCATATGGAAGGCCTCGTCAACCTCCTCCTTCTGATCAGGAGGCCTGTAGTACACCCCCACAACGGTGTCACCCATACCAGCCTGCCCCGTGATTCTCACTCACAAGCTCTCCACTGCTACACCACTCTCCCCCAGGAGGAGTTCAATACATTTTAGCTGCTCTCTCACATAAAGAGGAACCCCACCACCCCATCTCACCAGCCAATCTTTCCTAAAAAGCATAGCCCTCCATGAGAACATTCCAGTCATGTGAGCTGTTCCAGCACATCTCTGTGATTGCAGTGAGATCGTGGCTGTGTGACTGCACGCAGATCTCCAACTTCCTGTTTATTTCCCATACTGCACGCATTAGTGTACAGACACTTTAGGGAAGCAGCATCCCCCTGCCCCTCTCCATTCCTTTGAACTCCACCCTCATCACTCCTCAAACTCTGTTTTGAGCCTCGAATGACCCATTCAACCCCCAGTTGCCCTCCTTTTGTCCCCGTCCCCGTCCCCGTCCCCGTCCCCGTCCCCTTCCCCTTCCCCCTTCTTACCAAGTTTAAAGACCCTTCAGTGAGTCCTGCAAGTTCCTGAGCTAGGATCCTTTTACCCCTTACAGACAGGTGAGTTCTATCTGCAGCCATCATGCCAGGTGCCGAGCAAATTGCCCCATTGTAAAAAAAAAAAAAAAAAAAAAAAAAAAAAAAAAAAAAAAAAGATAATTGTTTTTTTCTCCCCCTCCCCCTCCCCCTCCCCCTCCCCCTCCCCCTCCCCCTCCCCCTCCCCCTCCCCCTCCCCCTCCCCCTCCCCCTCCCCCTCCCCCTCCCCCTCCCCCTCCCCCTCCCTTCCCCTTTCTTCTCCTTTCCTCTCTTTTCCTTTCCTTTTCCTTTCCTTTTCCTTTCCTTTTCCTTTCCTTTTCCTTTCCTTTTCCTTTCCTTTTCCTTTCCTTTTCCTTTCCTTTTCCTTTTCCTTTTCTTTTCTTCCTTCAGGGAAGCAATCAACATAATCTACAATTATTAGAGGGACATCAAATTGAATAGCTCTTGGCTTCTGAAGTAGAAACTCTTCATCCCCAGCTTCAGTATAAAATATAAAGTCAGATGGTGATTTCTGAGTATCTCATTTCAGTTCAAACCTTATCACTGTGACAAGCTCTGCTACTCATGCTAAAGTATAATAGTAAAAGAAGAAACTAACCTAAGGATGTGCTTTTGTGTGTGTGTGTGTGTTCCCCCCCTCTCCCCCAGAGGTAAACAGAGTATTTTAAACATCTACTCTAAGACTTGTCTGAAAAAATAAGAGGTGTCCATAATGACAACTAGAGACATTTCCCATTTCCTTATAAATAGAAAAGGCTGCAACTTCTTATTCTTCCTGTTTTAAATATCACAGCTTCATGGCACATCATTTTCCTAGTGCTTTGACGATGTCCTGTCTCATTTGCTTCATCTAATCTTTTGAAAAGCTCATGTGATTTTCAGCTTTGTCCAAGCATTTTCTGAAAGTGTCTAATTTTGTCTTGATGGAAATGTAATTTCTTAGTTCACTAATACGACCATTCATTTTAACCATTCCTCCTCTAATTTTAAAGATTATGTCTTCTTCTGATCTCATTATTATTACACTTGTCATTCAAAATGAGAGGAACATGGGAAGAATTGGAATTATGTCTCCCTGATGAATTCCATCTGTGCTTATGGAAATCAGGGATGTGATGTTCATTTCGAAGTGTCACCACAGTAAAAATAGAAGTCAATTCAAGAACAATAAAATACACATTTGGAAGGCCAACATCGTGACAAGGAGAGGCATATATTTTTCTTACTATGTATAGATACTACTACAACATCTACGAAAAATAGTCATAGCAAAAGAGCAGGGAAAACAAAAGAAAGCAAAACCAAGCAAACAAAAAAAATATAGACAAGGGCAGCAGCAGTTTCTTTAACACAACTGCATCTAATTTTCACCATTCTAAAGCTGTTATGCATTGCATAGATCCCATACCAAAATAGGATTTTGCACCAAGTACAATATAGTTAACTCTCTAAACAGTAAGGATTTACAACATATTAATTCAACTTTGAACAGTTTTAAATTAGTTCTGATAGCAAGAGAAATTTAGTAAGCTTGTTTGTCTTATGTCTGATGAGTTCTGAAGTTCAACCTATCTATATAGATGGAGGTTCTTACTATAGTATTTGAAGGCTGAAAGCAGAGGCTATCGATAAACAATCCATTTGTTACCTTTCAGTTAGGATTAATTCAATAAATTAATTCATTGGTAAATAAGAGATAATCATAGGTAGTAGTAGTAGTAGTTTTAGCTTTCCTAGTTTAGAATTGAATGCATACACACATACATATAAAAAAAAGACAAATTTAACAACAAAAGGTATGGCACATTTGTCCCAATAGCTATAGATCTAGAGTACATCTATGATCTTGAGCATAACTTTTCTCTAGATTATCTCTTCTTTGAATAGGTATTTCCAAATCATTTGTAAATCTGATTTAAGACAAAGTTCTTACTTGAAAGTTATCTGCATGATATGGTGAGAATTTAGGCCTAGCAAAACAGGAAGAATATTCACTTCACTCTTCTTTTTAGGAAAGGTTGAAAGTCAATTTGTATCCTGATTTATGATAATGAATGTACAAGTGTGTGCTGGTAACACTCATAGTAACACAGGACCAGGCAGTGCAGAAGAGATCTTTTCTGACTCTAGTTCAGAAATAAATTGTAGGTCAATAATACTATCAGACATAGCTCTTTAGATATTTCCTAATTTTGAATTTTACTGCCTACTTCAGGGGAAAAAAAAAAAAAAAAAAAAAAAAAAGAGCTGTTAACTAAACAGAAGTTGTTTACAATAAGTGATGTATTAAGCATAGTATGACCAAATCTTCAGACTAAGTGTATAGAAACCTTAGAAAATCACTACTTTGAGGCTTCTGGTTGTTTATAAAGTAAGCCACAATTGCCTTCTAATTTACAACAGATGGTATAACAGTCTACATCTTCAACATTCACACCAACCCAGTCCCTTTTAGGACAATGCACCTAAGTTTTCTTTTCTCTGTGAATTTCTTTATAGAATCATAGAATCATAGGATGGTTTGGGTTGGGAGACCTTTAAGATCATCTAGGTCCACTCTTCCTGCCAGAGGCAGGGACACTTCTCTCTAATCCAGGTTGCTCAAAGCCCCCTCCTGCCTGGCCTTGAATGCAGGAGCAGGCATTTATAACCTCCCTAGGCAACCTGTTCCAATGTCTCATCCCTCACAGTTAAGAATTTCTTCCTAATATCTACTCAAAATCTACCTTCTTCGAGTTTAAAACCATTTCCCCTCATCCTGTTGATATCCACCATTACAAAAAGTTCTTCCCCAGCTTTCCTACAGGCCCCCTTCAGGTTCTGGAAGGCCATCATACGGTCACCTCGGAGCTTTTTTCAGGCTGAAGAGCTGCCAGCTCTCTCAGCCTGTCCTCATAGGAGAGGTGCTCTAGACCTCTGATCATCTTTGTGTCCCTCCTTTGGACCTGCTTCAACAGTGCAATGTCCTTCTTATGTTGGGGACTCCAGAACTGGACACAGTACTCCAGGTGGGGACTTATGAGAGCAGGGTAGAGGTCATACATACATCAATCTGAAGAAAACTTCATGACTATCTACAAGTATAATGAAAAATCACAAAAGGCTGTTTGCCTCCCAGTCACTTAACAAGCCACTTAACAAGACTACCATGGAGATTTGTATTTCATGAGCTATATCACACACTGACTAGGATAGACTATTGAGTTACCTGCAGAGATGGATGACTGGCCTTTGCTAGCCATGAGTAACACAAAATGTTCAGCAATACAAGCAGTGGTGGTGGACAAGACAAATACTGCAAGCCCATGCAATTTGGAACTTCGCTGTTATTAGTACTTAAGTCAAAATTACCTTGGAACTTGTCCAGTCATATGCTGTAAGTTCATTTTTACTTGCTGAATAAACATGCCTGTGTTCACATTTTGAACACATCAGTAATCTAAGGAAGCTTTTGAAAGAAACAGATGTCTGAAAAACTATTTAGAAAAGTAAACAACCATATATATGATTTATAGCATATACATTAAAATCCTTTCCCCGTGTTACCAGTATATTAGTGTATTGAAATTGAAAGGATGTTATTTAAGTTTCTTGTTGATTTTCTGCCCTACTTTCAGCACAGACAAAGAAAATAGACTACTCAGGTGCAATTTTGTTTACAGGCATTTACTTGTGTTCATTGAGACTGCAATCAGTCACTAAGCTATCACATAAATCTTTTTTTCTTATTTTGGAATGACTTTTATGTTATGTTATATAAATAACTGCAAGGTAGATATATCAAATAAGTGGCTTTTGTAATCTCACAGGTGCACAAAATATAAAGTGCACCTCTGTAAACTTCCTAGCATTCTTGTATTGATGAGGAGTGCTATTGTATTGTATAAAATGTACTTGTCTGGCGTGGCTCAGTGGATGGTCAAAGAGCAGTAAGGGAATGAGAAAGCTATACGCAAATGCAAAGACCCAAACCATTCCTTAGGAAGTTATTCAGGAAAGTACATAAGCCTGTACTTGACATTTAGCAGTGTTTAAGTGTCATTGACTGTAATTGGAACGTGTATATTTAACAGCCACATTTTAAAAACACATTCCCCAATAGAAGATTTTTATCTAAAGGATACAATTGCAGTTACAATCAAGGTTTTAAGGAAGAGATAATAACTGATTTATTGGAGATTAAGAGTCTTTTGGTATAGAAATCTTCTTTGGTTTGGAAAAACTCTGAAAGATTATCTGCTCTGTCTGAAAAGTGACTCTGTACAAAAACATTCATACTCAAGAAATCTCTACCTCATGTACACAGTCATTTCTACCAAGAGGATGTTTGTATATTCTTCAACAGTAAGCACCTCTGGAGCTCCTGTTATTGTTTTTTTCTTTGACATGCTTAAAAGAACATTGCACTTTTTAGAGAAAATGAGAGTTTAACTGTGTGCCCACGCTACACTGGAGTTTTAGTAATGTTCAACGGCAATACTAGTAGTTCTGAGGTATAAAAGCATCAATGGGTGTGTAAGCCAAATTCTACTCCCACTTGTGTACTGAGCTAAACTGCTAGCTGTGTTTCCATTGCAACAGCAAATTCTATTCTCAGGATGATTTTTCTTTTTTATCCTTTACACTCTCAGAATAGTATTTTGCACAGTGGTAGTGATGATTAGAGAAGTGAAATGAAAGAAAAAAAAAAAAAAAGATATTTTAAGGCTGTAGGGAAAGACTTTGTATCAGTTTTATATACCCTTTATCTTAATATCATAAATTAATGTGGATATGCCTTAAACAGTTAAATAACACTGCATATATAGTTTTTGAGGAGTACACAAAAACTAAAAACTTAACACAAAACCTTGTCAAATTGAAAAAAATGTTACTGTGGATACATAATTGAAACAATTACAGCGTCACAAGCTCCTGTATAGTGTGGATTTTAGTAGAAAAGCCTCTCTTCATTGAATAGTGTACTTCAAAGCTTAGGAATCTATTCACTGAACTTTAGGAAGCTCTTACTTCTCTTTTGTATTTTTCTTACTTTTGCCATTTTTCCCTTGAAACATTTTTCTGTAGTGTTTCACAGTAAACTGATAGACATTATTAATTCCATTATTGTTTTGTGTTACAATTTCTTTGTGGTTTGAATATGTAATGATAGGAAAATAAACTTTCAGTTTAACTTTAAATCATGCTATTTAAATTAATCACAGAAATGGACTTTTACAGCTATTAAACCTTGATTACATCATTTACCTCCCTCATATGTACAGAAGACCAAAGTCAAAACTAACTCTCCCATAATGAAACAGATATATATTTTTTAATCTTCATGTTTTTCGTTTTATAAATATTTGTATTTTGGATTTATATAATCAGAGTTTCACAAATTCTTCAGAAAACCTGCTAACTTTGTTACCCTACTTATTTCCTTTTTCCATATCTAAATATAAAATGCAAGTTCAGAGAAGGCATTTATAATATAGTGCCTGGATAAAATATCTAATCCCAGAGAGCCAGAAATAGACACCAGCAAAATAACATTTGAAAAGCCACTCCAAAGTTAAAGTCATATCAGTATAACAAGTATACATTCAAATGTGTATAAAAGCAGTGTAACTCCATCAGTCATAAATCAAGAAAGTAAATAGTAAATTATTTAATTTTGCCACAGGAGACTAAAATCTCAATCTGTAACTAATTATATATATACTAGTGACTAGCTCAGAAAGCCAGGCTGCACATTTATTTTGTTTATATTCTGTCAATTGAGGTTTTTGTTTGTAAAACCATGGGATAACATGAGGTCACGTCCATTGTAAATTTGGCTAGATTCCCTTATTTTATTTCCAGTTATATTTTGGTGTTGCAGGCAAAGGTAATGTTCTTAGCTAAAACATGCTCCTAGTTTCTTAAATGAGTCACTGTGGCTATGCCCACACAGCTGAATAAAACAGGGTCAGATGTCAATCACTGACCATGTGACTTGTATTTGTTCAATCCATGTGCTTCCCACTGAAGGTTCATTCTGGAGACAAAGCTGCTGCTGAGGACCACAGAAAGACAAGGAAGGGAGCTGACAGTTCAGAGCTGTGGATAACTGTGTGTGTAGTGCTCATGTTGTTTCACGGCCCACTGTGCAGATGCTGAGTGTGTGAAAATGGGAGCTGCCTTCAGCCGTGTAAGAACCATACTTAGTTCCTTGGTATTTCTCATCAGATTTGCATTGTTGCAAACCAAAAGCATTTCTATAAATAAAGACATTAACTCCAGATTTCCACCACTCCCTTCTCATCCCCTGTATGTACAGGGGATGACTGGTGTTACAAAACCCATTTCCCTCTTTCTGAAGGCCAACTCTGCACAGCAATAATATGATGGATAATTTGAGTACCTACTAGATACTCAGGAAAAGGCTTATCAAGCTTAGTTCTGAAGGATTTTCTAATAATTCTATATTCTGCATGGAAGTGGTTTATGTCTAATAAGTAGAATGGAGGTCTGCTTTCCATCTCACAGAATCCAGACATGTCAATGGAGACATTTGCACCTGGGCATGCTCTAGGCAGTTCTAAGATATGATTCAGTAATGCCTGAGTAACTGGTTAAAATAGGAAAAATATTTACATTCTTTCTGCAATTGATGTGAAGAAGGACAACATTTAACAACATTCTTTAGACTCTGCTTTCATTTTTGGTGCAATGATAAATTTAGGTAATTATCTCAACAGAATATTGTAGGCACAGGTTTCCAGCACATCCTCTTGCTCAACCTCCAGACACAAATAAAACTAGTTGCTCTAGGCTGTACCTGAGTCTTGAACATATTCTGGCGCAGAAACTTCACAGTCCCTCTAAGCAACAAGTTACAGTGTTTTGATGATTGTAAGGGTACTTTTTATTTTATTTTTTTTTTTTTTACATTTAAATAATTTCCTGTGTCTTTTTCCTGACTTATGTCCTCTTATCCTTCCACTACTCACTTTTGAGAAGTCGGTCTCCAACTCCTCTACTGTACCCACCAGACAGAATAAGACTTCTTAATGATTTCTTTTTAAGGTGAGTAGCTCATACTCTCTCAGCCCCTTCTCTCACAACACATGCTCTATCCACTTGACCTTCTTGCAGTTACTCCAACAGATTTACTGTGGTATATCAATTATTTTTCTTGTATTTGGAAGCCCACTGCTGGACACAATATTCTAGATTTTGCCTCAGAAATGCTGAAAGGATGGAAAGAGTCAGTTTCCTTTACCTGTTGTCTACATTCTTGCTAATAAAGTCCATTATGTGGCAGGTTTTCTTTTCTGTAAAAGCTAACAGCTGATTCAAGGCTAGCTTGCTGTTCAGCCTGACCACCAGCAAAGCTGCTTTTGAGTTAGTTTATTCCAATGTCTGCTGCTGCATGAGGTCATTTCATCCCATATGCAAACAGGAAATGAAACTGCAAACAGATCTAAAAAGCAAAATGTGTCACCCCCAAATTAGACTAGTTTAATCCATGGTTGCAACATCTGTTAGAGCCCTTTCTGATATTTCCACAGGCAATTGGCACTGGTTTCATAGCGCACTAAACAGTCTGAAGTGCATTAGAATCTCTCTTCACATTTTTATACCATTAGAGATAATAGAGCATGTTGTGGATATTGAATGGATTTCACTAAAAGTAATTCCATGCATATGTGTCCCCTGCAATGAGGTATAGTAGGCAAGAAAAACAATCTTTATAAACATACCTGCTTAGATCTGAAACTATCTCATTATGAAATATTTTGATTCAATACGGAAAAAAAATCAGTATGCTCATAATTATGCTTTTTTTTAAGGCACGATTCAGCTGACAACTACAAAAGATATTTCTGTAGGAAAAATTAAATATTTTCACAAGGGCTTCCAGGACTGGTGTAGCAAGAGGCATTGAGAGTGTAAGGAATAGTTCATAACAGAAACTTAGGGAAGACAGGCTCAGAGTGACGCCGGAGATGACAAGGGAATAAATAACTTCCAAGTTATCTCTGAAAGAACACAGCCTTGTGAGCAGGCACAATCAGTTTTCAAGTAGAAAAAACAGGAAGGAAAAAAAAAAAAAAAAAGAGCACCTAACAAAAATAAAAACATCCCATACAAACTGAAAATTCAGAGATTCAGAGTTAAAGATGAGAAGATATTTAAACTGTCATAGGAATTCCTAGGTGAAGACATTAAAACCCCCTGTTTATTAGAGAAATAAGCATCTCTCCATCTCCATCTGATAGAGTGCAGCTTTTAGTTTCACTATTCACCATATTTTGCTTCTGAGACTGAATGAGTCATGAAGCGTTAGTTTTTAATTTATCATTGGCTTAATTATATTAGGATTTTTAAGAGAATTTTTTGTTTATGCTTGTGACTGTGCCTGCCTGCATATGTTTTCTCTTCCAATCTTTCTGCTTGTTTCAGTGATACTTACACACAAGACATGCAAGCACGGACACAGCTGAGATTCCCTTCTTCCCTGGCTGCTAGAGATAGAAGCTCACTAGTGCAGGCACACACAGATATCCTCAATCAACATTTCCATCAATATTTCTAGTACTAAATGTCAAGGTTGGTGGCCCTGCCCTTGGTGGGAGGGTTGGAGTTTCACAGTCCTTGAGGTCCCTTCCAACCCGGGCCATTCTGTAATTCTGTGGTTCCATGTTCTGGAATCTTTTTTCTTATCATTTAGTACAATTGATCTGGTTTTCTGGTTATCTTCCATATTAGAAGTCCTCGATCATAAAAACCTGTTGGAATAAATGTTCCCACATTCTCACATGGCCTCACTGATTACTGTGTCTGATGAGACTTGATTCCTATCATTTCTCTCATTTTTATTATCCCTTTGTTGCCTCGGAAAAGGTCCATGACCCAAAACTCTTAAAGGAGCAGACACTCTCCTTCTGTATATCACTACAATATCCATAAATCAGATAACTAGACAGAGAAATGAAAACGTGGATTTAGATGTTTAGTTTTGATCAAAATAGTCCACTCTTGTGTCTACAGAAAAATCTGTGGCACAAAATCTACCGGTACATTCAAAAACCAACAGATAAAAATGTTTGGTTCTTAAAATATGCTTTAAGCAAGAGTGAAGTTTCATAAGAGTGAATCTGTAAGTCTTCAAGTTGCTGGGATTAGTTATTGGCTGGTTTTTTTTTTTATTGTTTGTTTGTTTGTTTTGTTTATTTTCTTAACCAAGGTGGGTGATTGTCTGCTATGAGAAGTCCACAGGAGAGATTACTTCTTGTCCAGCCTTGAGAATCTTCTGAATTATTTCTTCTCTGAGTATGGGAATGCAGGGTAGCTTGCCTCCCTTTGTTTATGATAAACATTGTGAATACCCACTCAAATCTCCTTTAAGATATTGCAATAAATCCATTATACTGCCTTTCTACAAGAGAAACAGATAAGAACTTAGCTAACATTTTAATGTGTGTAAATGTTGATTTAAAGTTGTTTTCCAGGTTTCTGAAATCTTTTTGTTTCCTCTGAATATTCTTACTCTCTTCCTCCTATTACTTTTAAATTGTGGTTGGCGTCTGAAGCTTTCAATATTGCTTATTCATGACTGAGCTGGCTTTCAACTTTCCATTGCTGTTGAAATACCTAAACTGTGAGTTTATAATGTATGGTTTAGATTTAGTTTTTTTCTTTTCTTTCTTAAATGGAGAGTAAAGCTTAAAGGGTAGCACAGCTGCAGGAAGTTTTATTGAAACCCCTAGTACTTTGTCATTTTTAAGTCACTCTCCAATTTCCAAATATATACATAATAAAATCTGATGCTATGCAGTAATATTTATTGCTTGAGTAAATTTTTAACATTATTCTCATTACTGATGCCATTATTGAATAACAGGTTTGCAGTAATCTATAACTAACATGAGAACTCTCCTGAGTTCAATAAATAAAAATAAAGATAGCCATCTTCTAAGTAAGAAGGGGAAAGTGATAGGAATACAGATCGGCTAAAATGTAAGCAATGAGAGTGGGAGTTGTACAGACTATAATTTGTATTAAGAATTTTTCATGAAGCTGTCACAGACAATAGACACTTAATGGTGAAAATGCTCAAGGTATGCAAGACGAAAATAGATTAGTAGAAGGTAAGAATATTTGCAATGATTTCCTCCTCTCCAAGTCATCCTTACAGACTACAGACAGGTAGATGTTAGTACTGATGCTCAGTTTGAAAGGCTCTGTGATGGAAAAGTCAGGATTACCCTCATCCGTTGTTAAGCAACAGTTGTTAAGCAACAGTACATAATAAGGCTGCTGTGCTGCAGAAATGTAGTATACCAGACATGCTGTCTGTTATTAAATGGCTTCTTAGTTTTGGAAGGAGAATCAGGCTTGATTCTGCATGCTGCTAGATTTCTAGTGAATTGCTAATTCACATTATAACTGTGAAACCGACTGACAGGAAATTCAAGTTCTGAAATTATGAAAAGTCAAAATATAATATACAATATACAGGTAAGCAATGACTTTATAGAAATTTTTCTACTTTTTTTTTTTTTTTTTAAAGCATTTTTGCAAATAAATGAATATTTTGTGTTCCAGGTTTGATAAACCCCATTTTTCTAATATCCTGAGTGTTTCCCTCCAAATCTACTTTTTGGCTTAAAGACAAGAAAAATTGAATTAATCATTTTGAAATTCATGTTTAATAAAAAAGGATCCTATCCAAGCAGATGAGACATGGTGCAGTATTTTTTAAGTCTCCATTGTTTTACCCTTTTTCTCCCACTCTGGGAATTCTGGCTAATGATAGACTATTACTGAGAAAATTCAGTAAACACTTTATATCAATTCACACTGCATATAAATAAGCCATTTCAATCCATAAATCAACATATTATAAATGATTTTGTATGCAGCATGCTGAAACATAGTTCACAGGGAAAATGCACTGCAGGATATTTTAGAACAACCTACTCAGTAGTGTTTGGGTTGTTCAGAATTAAAATTAAAACAATAAACTTCACTCTGGATGTGTCTTCATTACTAAAGCCCTGGATCATTTACTTTACAATGTCAACCTGCTCTCACTATCACATTCAATTTAATTAGGAAAAGAAGTAATATGCAAGAGCACACCTCATAGTGTTCCATTACCTCAGAGGAAAGTGTTATCAACTTCTAGAAATAAAAGACAGACTTGCCCTCTTCTCGCCCTCCTTCTCTCTATATTGTGGAAACAAGTTCTGGAGTGGAGAGAGAGAAACCATGTCATCTCATAAAGCCATTATAAAAGTAAGGACTTTAGATGCAGAGGAATAGGGAAAGAAAAATAAAAGAAAAAGGACCTCCGGGAATGTTTTGCTCTGCCCACTTTCAATTCAGTGAGAATTTAAAGTTGACATCTGTGGGAATAATTGTGCTCCTCCTCTTATTCTTTTTCCTTTTCTGGATGAAGGGAGAAAAACAGATAAGGGCCTTCTGGCCCTAAGACTAGACATGCTGCGGCACTGACACATACTGTGGTTTAAGATCTATTCTACAACATCCAGAAGTTGTATCTTTGATATTTTCTCATTCCGGGTTCATTTTTTTCTCTGATTGATTAGAGAAAGTAATAGATAATTTGCCAAATATTTTGTCAAGTCTACAATAGCTCAAAAGAAAAGACTTTCAGTTTCCAAAAATATTTGCCTATAAATTCTCTCCATTAAAAATAGCAGACTGATCATTCTCTCTCTTTAGATAAAGAACAGAGTCCTTACTCAGCTTATATTTTGTCCTTATTCTTATGACACTTCTGCTGACTCTGAGCTGATCAAGGAAGGAAAATCTGAGTCAGGAATTGGCTGCAAATTAGGGAAGATGAGGCATCTACTTCCTAGCTTAATGCCTAAGAGCACAACAGTAAATCTCTATGCTTCCCAGTTTAAGGAGCCAATCAGTATATTTACAGAGATGGTGTTAGCTCTGTATGTTTTTTGTTGTGGTGGTTGTTGTTTATTTTATTTTCTTTAACATTTAGCTGTAATGGAAAAGGTGAATATATGCATATTTGTCTTAAATATTTAAAAAATTCTTGAGGGATGATTGCACTAAACCAGTGGGATCTAGCAGCTAACTTGTCAGTCAAGCATTATTGTGGTGTTACAGATCTCCATCTTAATTTCGTGGAATTGGACATGAGAATTACATAAGAGCTTCAGCAGAATCTCAGCACCTGCCGAAAATCTTTCAAGACAGGGACAGTACAACTGTCACACTGGATTAGAGTAAAGACCTGTCTAATTCATTGGTTGAAACCAAAGGAAGGTCAGCAACAAACAGATGTAATAACGTATAGCTATATATAACTTCCTTTTGGCCATTAAATCTGCAGATAAACCTCATTTACAGGGTCAGAAAGTTTTAAGTCTGCTCTATTTCACAAGAAGTCATCAAAGTTATTATAGCACATCTAAAGATTTGGGCAATTGAGTAGGATATATGTTAACTTAGTTCAGCAATTTCCTGTTGAAAAGAAAGAAAGAAAGAAAAAGAAAGAAAGAAAGAGAAAGAAAGAAAGAAAGAAAGAAAGAAAGAAAGAAAGAAAGAAAGAAAGAAAGAAAGAAAGAAAGAAAGAAAGAAAGAAAGAAAGAAAGAAAGAGAAAGAAAGAAAGAAAGAAAGAAAGAAAGAAAGAAAGAAAGAAAGAAAGAAAGAAAGAAAGAAAGAGAGAAAGAAAGAGAAAGAGAGAAAGAAGGAAAGAGATGGAAAGAAAGATGGAAAGATGGAAAGAAGGAAAGAAAAGGAAGGAAGGAAGGAAGGAAGGAAGGAAGGAAGGAAGGAAGGAAGGAAGGAAGGAAGGAAGGAAGGGAGGGAGGGAGGGAGGGAGGGAGGGAGGGAGGGAGGGAGGGAGGGAGGAAGGGGAAACAAACAAACCTCTTCTAGAAGGAATTAATTAAGCTGATATAACAAGTTAGGGGCAAAAAGCCACAGTATTCAAGATTCAGAAAATTAAGCAAACAGAATTTGTTTGAGTCCTAAACAAACCTCTGATCAGCCAGCCCAGATATCTATATTTTCCTATAAAGTAGCATAACAGAATCCACACTGCCAAAAAAATAACACACCAAACTCACAAAAACAAAACAGAAACACTAACCAAACAAAAATTATGAAGTCCAAATTCAATTCGTCCTGATCATTGGAGGCACTGTTAAATTGATTTGTAGATAGTGACTACTTCATACAGCTTCATATATATATATATATATATATATAAACACAAACTTTTGTTCATTTTGCATCTCTCCAGAAGTTACACTTCTCAGCCTTCTTTATGCTCGTACATTCCAGCAATAAGAAAAGATGGAAAAAGACAGATTGTTCTTATAGTCATAGCAAATGGGAAAGCTACCTGCTGGAATACTAGCCTCCGTGAGATTTAAGTGGAGATCCCATCTCACACACACAAATCAGCAATGTAGATAAACCAGCAAGGCTTACGTGCCATCAGTTTTCAAGGGAAGCTCCTACTTGAACCTCTGAAAATGTCTCCTGCTGCGTTAATCTCACTTATCCCAAAAGGCTTGTTCAGCTACAGAAATCATTATGCCAAAAATGCTAGCTGAGATGAGACCAGGAATGACCTCATTAGCATTTAACAACATCACCGTAAAATAGAGACTAAATCAGAAACAGGAGGAGAAAAGATTAAAGGAAAGAAGTACAAAAAGAAAAAAAAAAAAGTGATTTTTTAGCATTGTGTTATTTGACTTTGATGGATCTCTATTGTTAAACTGGTGTAATTTGTAAAGATCAGTCATTTTAGTTGAACTCTACTCCATGGTATCCCATTTCTGATTCATCTACACTGAGCGTGTTTTTTTTTCTTTTGTAAAGAAAGGAACATAATGTTATTCTCTAGAATTTTATTGGTGGTTTTTTTCACTGTCTGTACAGCTAAAGCTAACTGTAAAGCTCAAATACTTAATGAGTACTTGAGCCAATATTCTTTGTCTGTAAGGTGAAATGTGTCTAATAATGATCGGGAAGATCTTGTTTCAGTACTTCTAATTAAAAATCAGCACTTACCAAGAGCTACTGTTGAGCGCATTATATACTCTAGCAAGTAAATATAAAGTCCAAGTTCCTATATAGTTGTCTGCATTTCTCCAGCTCCTTCTCTTCTTTCTCCTACACGTAATTACACACACTCAAATTGTCAGAGCTCATGTGCTCTTTCATTTGCAGATATAAAATACTTAGATTATCCTAAGGTTCCTCAGGGTGTCACTGGCTAAATTCCTATTGATGATCATGACCACTTATCACATTTTCTGCTGACTGAAGAGACAACCACTAACAGATAATTTGCACTTGTCAGTGGAGCACATTCTTGCCTCTGAGCAAACATATAAAAACATATTAAAATATATGGAATATTTTGCTTTTGAAGTTATGACCCTTTTAAAATCTTAGAGCATTTGCAAAAAAGAGACCGAAAGCAAGAAACACATACAGTGACAGTACTGAGGCCTTGGTTAAGTGAAAGTGAGCTATCAGCTAGCTACTTGTATTAGCTAGAATTTGTATTTGATTATATTTTCACCAAGAATGGCAAAGTTGTTAATGAATTCTGTCAAGAAATGTCTTTTTGGTGAGAATCAGGGAGTGTGTTTACATCCAGTGGAAATTATTTGAACTACATTCCTAAGAACTTCATGCTAAAGTGAACATTCTTAGAAAAGAATGTAAGTTCTACATGATATGTTTTTTAATCTATTATGTCATATGTATGTTACATGTTACATTTCTGTTGTCTGAACTCTTCTTATCTTGTTTCTTTTTCTTTCAGTGTTAGCTTCATTGACAATTATTTTCTGATTGTACTGATTTTTCTCTCATAATTAAAAAATAAATAAAAATTTTTCATCCATGAATCCAGAACTTTTTATATTGGAAACTGATTATGACTTCTGTTTATTTTCATTATATTTTTGGTCACTTGATCATTTTCTCTTGTGAACTTGCAGCAAACAAAAGTAATTCAGAGAGAATTCAGAGATGTCACTAACGATATTTTTGATCTTTGACTTTCAGTTTTTCCTTTGCTCTGTACTTAATGTTATGGTTTGACCTGAATTTGTCAGTTTCTCAACATCCTATGCTTGCAGTGACTACTGCAGTTCAAGCACTACCCACATTTCAACATTTCTATAATTCTTACTTTGGAAAGTAGCATTTTCCTTATACCTGCTCTGCAAGTTGAGTCTTCCTTTCTGTATTTTATTTTAAACCATAGTTTTCAGTACTTTCTCTCGCAGACCTGCTCCCATATACCTCATCTGCTACCAGTATCCCTCAGCTAGAGAGTCTAGAGTCTACCTTCCAACTATTTTGCCCATTTGAAACATCTTCTTGTATCTCAAAGTGCAATAGATTCTGTGTTCTCTTCAAGTTATGATTCACATCTGTAGCTGAGATTCACGCAAAGGCCTTATTAACTCAGTTTTCTCATAATTTCAATAACTTTAATTTAAATTGTATTCTTTGTAACAATTCAAAGAGTCTGTAAAAGTATGGGAGACATAAACAATAGCTACTTTCAAGAAAAAAAACAGTTTCAAAAACATGAAGTAGACCCTGAGTCCTTTATGCTATGATTCATCACAGCAGAAAAATGCATTTAAGATTGACTTTTGTAGGGTATATACTTTACAATAATGCCACAGAACAGATCATCATAATGCATTACAACTTTCATTAGATCCCAATGGCTACAGCTTCAATAAATTGTCTGGTATCTACACAGTCAATATTTCTTAGTAAGTTCCTGAACAAAGGGATTAGAAAGATTTCTATCAAGCATAGTCAGAATTGTGTTTTAATTCCACAGCACAATTTTAAAGAGTAGTAATTTTAGTCCTGGTGAATTGTCCAAATTCCAACTGAGGATTTGCATTTTGCATACCTACTTTGCCCCTGCAATTCAATTTGATATGTTTTGGCTCATCACTTCCTGCCTTAATACATTGTAGCCTGATGCCAAGTATTGTTAAACAGCTGCTATAGTTCCCCTTAGAGGATTTCAGCAATGTGTGACAAATTCCTACAGATATATTGAAATAAAAGGTGGTGCTGTGGGTTGTACAGAATGTTTGAGGACTCAAATGGGACTTTCATTTCCCTAGTGCCTCATATTCAGTTTTCTTAAGAAGGAAAGAAGGAATTATCTACATATTGAGATAAGATGGATCTGTGGGACTTGGTATCAAGGGAAATCCTTGCAGAAAACACAAAACCTAAAAAAAAAATGTAAAAAAAAAAAAAAAATCTAATACTATACAAGGAGCTGCAGAAACATTAGGAGGTAAAGAACTGTAGGGACTTCTTTAACACTGACACAAAAATATTGGGTAGGTCAGTTACTTTCTCATTTTCTTTAAATGATGAAGCTTCAAGATTTATTATGGTTAAACAAAAATTGAGAATTAAGCATAGTATTATTCGGAAATTTAAAATAATTTCTTACTTTCAAGTAATTTTTATTGCTGTATTTTAATTAAAATGTTAAAGTAATTTTTTATCAACTAATAACTTAGTTTTCAACTTTTAGTTACTTTAACATAACTACTCTCCATGGTTCCAATAAGCATCGAGAGTAGTTATGTTAAAGTAACTAAAAGTTACTAATTGGAACCATCACGATTAAAACAAACAAACAAAAAAACCCACCACAGTAGATATTGTAAATATGATTGAAGTTGTAGTCAAGCTAACAGTAAAGGAAGTCCTCATTTTATGATTTTTTTCTTTCTTTCTGTCTGAGATAGAATAGATTATACCACTATTTAAAACTAGTGACACAATAACTACAAACTCTATCAAGAAATAGGGATTCCTACATGTGTTTCCTGTGGTTCCTGTAAATGGTATATCTTGAGCATTAATGCTTATGAATCGTTTCAGATTACATGTCAGATGATGTCTATGGAAATATAAACTTGAGGTGAAGCTAAACTATGAGAATAAAGGTCTCCACCAGGGCTGTAGCTCATAATTGTGTTTCTCTGTATGACAGCACTTTGAGACTGTGTCCTCATGCCATTTTAAACCCTGCTCCTCATGAACATTTAAATTCCACTGAAGAGCATTAAAGTGATGTTTAATGTTATATTATGCCCAACAGCAGTCCTAAATACTGCCTGAAAGTACTAGGCAGAATTCTTGTTTCTTTCATGATATCTAAGAATGAAATCCTAAGTAGAGATACAATAATGAACAATCGATACATCAGATTAGCAATGGTTTTGAGCACTGTTCTTGTTCTTCTAACTGGGCATTAAACTCTTGTGCCATCTTCTGACAAAAGGTGTGAGTAATTCTCTTTTCACATGCTATGTCAACTTTCAGTCAGTGAGATTCTAGCCTTCTCTGCATATCCTTTCTTGATCTTGATTCATACATGTAATGGTACACATTTACGTTGCAGAATGAAACATGAAACTGAATTTCAGAGGACTTATTCAGGATTTGACAATGCATTTGAGAGAATATGTTCCATTATCAATATCCCACTGAACTACCAGCAGCAGTATCATCCCTTTCATCGGGAATGTAAGTAACATAAAAAAAAAACAACAAAAAACAAACAAAAAAAAAAAAAACAAAAACATTATTCGCAGGTTAAATGTATCCAAGACAGACTGACACAGATGCAATATATTCACTAAAAGCATTAGGAATTGATATTGTAAAGAAGTGATACTTAATGAATTACTTTGAAATATTATTTAATTAAAGGATATACACCTTTAAAGATTACAGAGAAAATATACTATTAAATTCATCATTTACTGAATGCTCTAAAAATACATATATTTTATCAAAAAGATACACTTTACATCTTGCAAATGATACAGTGAAAATAAAATCAAAAATATTTTTGACTACGTTGGATTACCTCTCTTTAGAAAATGTCCCTAACCTTGAAAATAGTACAAGAAAGAGCAAAAAGAGAAAGTATTAGGAAGATATATGCCTGCCTGAAAGATATTTAAAATGATGTAGGTAACATTTACTATATCCTAGGGATTCTCATTGTACTGGCTGCAAATGGGTTTTACTGGCTACATGTCATGTTTGAAGGAAATTCTGTTAGGGAAAAGGCAATACTACCATCTCTATTCTGTTTGCAGTAACCTAAGGCCATATGTTTAAGAGTGTACAAATTTTATATTCACATCTGCTGCTGCCATCTCTCCTTTGTCCTTATTTCCCACCAAGCTACGTAAAGCAATGCAAATAAGAACAAAGTACATTCTAATGGTAAGTCTGCATCAAAAGTATGCTATCTCTATTTTTCTTATTCTTTCTTCAAATTCATGTCTTTATTTCCAGTGCTATGGCGGCACTCCTGCTTGTTTCACTGCACTTAAATTTTATACAAAGAAAGACCCATTAGTATCTACCTTTATCAGGAAATCTCAAGTTCAGAAATTTTAATAAGCTTTAGCTTTAGTGAGAATCCCTAACTTTAATTAGTATTTCAGCCAAATAGATGAGTCTCATTTAAGGAAACAGTGAAGTAAAACAGCAGTTTTCTGCAGTGGAAATGCATTTCTTTGATCCTAAGGTCTATTGAACAATGAAATATCATCTTTTTATTTTTACTTTTACTCAGACTTCAATGGGAGTTAGACTGAAAGGGTGGAAGAACATATTACTTAGTAAACATTCATATCTACTAAACAATATTTTAAATTAAGAAGTTGTATTGATTAACTGAACCAGTACACCTTAGTCTTCGTGTAACAATTTAAATCTATTTTGTGAAATAGTATGTCATCTCACTGCCTACTTACATGGAAAGTCGTGAGTCCTGCAGAAGTTAAGGTTTGTTAAAGGGCTCCTATTAATTCTGTCTGATCACCACTGAATCTTATAATCAGACTCATATTTTCGTATGAATAACATGCAGTTTCAAAGCCTATGAAACAGTATTTGGTTTGTGCATCTTCATCAACATCAATCCAAGCTGCAAGATACTTATTAAATCGTACAATTTGGTTTAAATGAATCTTATAAAATGTGAATTTCTCATTTCTGTCTTCTAGCTAATTTGACTTTCAGACAAACTATCATACAGAGAGTCTGTTAGTACAGAAAACATGCCAGAGCTCTCACTGTGTACAGATCTTTCCATTTAGTGTATATCTTCTGTAGGATAATATATTAAAGTTCCTGTACATCTTTAAGACGCTGTTAGAAACTGATTTCCCATAGACTGCAATCAGCTCTTTGAAATTGTAGTGTTTGTGACAGAATAAACTCCATTAACTTGTTTTATTAGTACTGTGTGCAGTCAGGAGGAGCAATGCTGCAGAACATGATGAAATGACTAACAGTCCTCATCAGTGCACAGCAGAATGTTTTCTCCTCACACAGAATATATAATTATTGCTCACATAGCAGGTAGATTTTTTTTTTTTTTTTTTCATTTCTCAAGTAATACTGGGAAGTATAAGCCTCTTACTCATGGGAGGAATAAAAAGTAAATTAAGCTTTTCCCCCTCCACCTCTTCAGTCCAATTTGTTACTATGATGCTGCCATAATTTTTATCTACGTTATAGAGAATGATCCATCAAATAAAAGAACAGTTCTAATTCAGTTGGTTACTAAAGTGACAGAACAGTTTGACAAAGCCAAAGGAGCTGGAGAAAGAAAAGATTTACTGACCAGCCGACTCCCAGAGGCCCATTAGTCAAATCTTGTCTAAAGCTTGTACACAAGGTAAGCTGCAAAGCAGAGTAAATAAAAGCAGGATGAATCCAGCAGGAAAAAGTACAGTGTACATTTTGCAAATAAATATGAGACTGATATCACTGAATCACTGTGTATTTCAGAATCAGGTATTCCATACTGCAGATGGCACAGCTGCCAGTACTTACTTGAAGAGAGAGTTATTCTCTTCCAGAATAACTCTTCAAGCATTAACCACTTCAAAAACAAACAACTTTTTTCCTTTGCCTCCATTTGCTTTGCTCATTTACGTTGAAAGAATCTGCTTGGGACTCCAAATGGAAACTTCATGTATATTACATTTTAGCCTAACAAAATATAGCAAATATGAAGGTGAGCAATCACAAAGGATGTTGCTGAAAGGAAAGGCCAGTATGAATGTACAATGATGAGACTCAAGGAGATAAACAAACAAACAAACAAACAAAAACAATCACACATACAAATTCAGTGTAGTCTGTTTCTTTGTTAGCAAGTCTATGATTTGCATACTGAATATAACTAAGCAGAGGGGTATTTTTCAAAACAGTGATTTGTAGATTCACTTTTCTACTGCATAATAGTTCCTTTTATGTTATAACAGCACCTGTTCTTGCTATCATAGTAAGGGTCTGTCAGAACTTTCATTATATAAATCCCTATATTCAGGGTCTTGTAATTTTGCCATAAAAATTAAAGTTGAAACTGAAATCAGATTTATGTTTGAGAGTGTTTTTGTTTGCTTTTTGCTTGTTTGTTTTCCATTATTTTTTTTTTAATTGTAAGAACAAGGAATATTCTCATATTTACTGTCTTCCAATTCAGCTGTGTGTTGTACCATGTATGCTTTTCTGCTCTAAATACCACATTATATGTTCTGGTGTTCTGCATTTAGAGAAGCAACAGTTCTATGAGATTATTTTTTACTTCATTGTATACGTAAGTATATGTATACACACACATGTACACAACTACCAGTCGAACAGATTAGATACATGAAACTGTGTATTCTTGAGTAACAATTTTATATATATATATTTTTTTTCTATGCCTAGCAGCTACCAATTATAATTTTGGGTAGATGATTCAGGCTGTGGGCCTATAATATGCAAATGAAATTCATGTATTAATGCCAGTATTCTGAAAGTCACACTGGAGTAAAAGTTAAACCCATAAAGGGTCAGAAATTAAGTGTTAGACTGAAACTCTGTCATTAAAGGACAACAGTGCATATTTTGCTCAGTACAGTAATGTGAAAGTTCATAGGGTGAAGAGCCTTGATCAATAGGCATAAGGTCTGAAAAACATTTGAAAACCATACTCTCAGAGACACATTGCTGGACTAGGTCTTCCGGCTACAAAATGACATCCTTGTAATTCTAGCAACATGGAAAGAAAACATATCAAAACTTAACCTATGCTAACAGTTAATAATTATGCCTCTGACAATGTGAATGTCTAATCTGAGATGACCAAAATGTTGCAGATAAACAAACCAATCTCATACCTTAACTGTTCTGCTTTTTTCCTCAAACAATTTATTGCTAATGATTTCTATTTTTTTTATTTTTTTTCCCAGTAACAACTGCCATTTTGCAAAAAATGACATGGTGACACTCTTAAAATGAAAGTCAACTGTTGTCAGTTTGAATGTTTCAGGTGACAGATGTATGAGTACCCTATTACTAAGAAACATGAGAAGTATTCCTTGATTTAAAACAAAGATTATTTTTAATGTGAATTCTCCACCTAAAAGATTTATTTAACCTGAAAGAAACTGCAGATCTCTAATCCTTAGCACAATCCCATGAGAAGGGCAGGTGTGGCTGGAAATATTTCCAACAAACAGAGAAATAGTTTTAAAAACAAGTTACTAGTGCCTCATGACAAAAATTGTCATTGCTTATTTTTCTGCACTTGATTAAGTACATCCAGCAGTGATGCAATGGTAGGTACAGAGATTACCTTACTGGCATTTGTGCATAATACTGAGAATAATTTCAATGTGGAGTTTTAAATTGCACGTCTTTTCTTTTATGTTTTCCTGTCTCAAACCTTTTTTCAGAACTCACTTAGAGGATGTACAGGGATTATACATCTGACTTTGCTAGCAATTCCTTGCACTTCTCTATTCTGGACATCAGTCCACTTCCTCCCCGTTGCAACAGGGAATCAGTGGTAACCTGTTAGGAGAATCATTGCTCACTTAAGAGGCTTTCATGTTATAACACACTTTGCAAGCAATATCTCTTCTTCATCTTTGAAGCCTTGCTGTGTAAATTTAGAAGTCATTCACTTCACATGCTGTCTCACATCCATCATGGCACATATGCGAGTCCTCTCAAACTTTCTTCTCAAGGAAATTGGGATGTCTTGCATTTTGCTAAGAGGAGCCATCTTATCAGAGTTGTTTATCCTGCCTTTGGGCTGTCTCTTCTTTAAACTTTCTGTATTCTGGACCTAACAATCTATCGGCCGAGATGCCATTTATTTACCAGGTTGCAGCAATGCTGTCCTGAGAATCCACAAACTATAGATTAGCAGAATGCTTTAGGCTTGAAAAAAACATTTGTGGGTGATTTTTTTTTTTTTTTTTTTCCACAGAGTAGTACTAATATATCAGCTTGCTGAAGGCCATGTGCAATAGCGTTTTAAGTATTTCCAAGAATAGAGATTCCTTAGACTCCCCTGGTCATCCCATTCTGTGGCATGCTGTGACAAAGGACACATATGGCAATTTAAGTGAAATTTTTGTCTGTAGCTCCTCAAACTTTTGTCAAGTTCTTCAAGGAAAGGTCTGGAAACATCCTTTCTATACTTTCCCACTAGATGCTTGAAGACAGCAATTAGAACTATCCTTACATGCTTCTTCTTAAGACTGGTCAAACACAGCTCTCTCAACTTTATATGTTGCACATGTTCACTCTTCAAGTCACCTTTTTCTTTTGATGGTCCTTTGCTAGAAACTCTAATTTGTCAGTTTCTTCCTTGTACTGGAAATGGCAACTGCTTTTTATGTAGTTCTTTGTACAGCAGTGTTGGGCATCTTGTCTATCCTGACTCTAATTCCAGTTACATAGTGTGTAGATATCTGAGCTACTGGAAGAGTCCAATATTAAATCATCAGAGCTATCTCACTTATGTCCTCTATCACTTTGCATGTCCATGCTTCACTGAACAACTAATAATTACTGCCTTAATTAATGGACACCTTAAAAAAACTCTACATCATGAAAGAAACAGGGCAACTGCTGCTGACCACTGTGTGAAACATTTTTAGGCCAAATGTCATATTACATATTAGCTAATGGTACCAATAATAATCTCACACGAATGCACAATGGACTACTGCTGAAATTCATGTAAGAAATACATTGAATTTCATTCAGTTTGTGGTGTTAGTAAACAGTTTATGCCCACATCCAATATTCTACTGCAAATTTATAGAATTAGAAAACATACTTGTAAATAATATGCCTTTTTAATCTGTGCTTTGAGAAGTTCTATAAAAATTCCAACTGCTTGCAGAGAAATCTTTGGCTTAGTTCCTCATGTTAAAATTCACTGGTCCTACTGAAAGACTTTTTTGCTATTAAATGGATGACTGAATGCTTTGTTATAAGAAGCTGATGCCTTGATGGTATTCTGTTTCATTTCTTATAGAGTACACAGAATCTCTCAGCCGTAGGTCCTGATTGACCAAAGTTGCCACATGAATGCGCAGATGAAGTAACAGATTTAATAAAGGTGAATGTGTTCGGTGAGTAATTTTTGGAACAACATAGGTAGAGTAGAAGAAAATTGTGTGGACTCTTTTCCAGAAATCTCTCTCTCAGACTGTGTTCCATTTTTTTTTTTTTTTTTTTAAAGCTGAAACTGGCAGAAAGATTTCATGATTATCTTGTAGACCATACTGTATTATAACTAGTTCAGTAAATTTTAGAACATACTAAGGTAGTCATATCAAACACTTTTATCCATTTCCTCTTGAAGAATAGTACTGTGTTTCAGTGACTATCCTCACAATAGAATTAATTCTTTCACGGAATGCAGGATAAAATAAATAAAAATTCATATCCAACAAAGTGTTTAACATTGCCATATGTACATGACAGTCCCCTTTGCATGAAAATTTCCACAGTAATTTCAAAATTTTCATATTCTGCCACTAAAATCCAACGCTGAGAAAATTTCTAGAATTTATCAATGTAAATAAATAGTGTACTTTGAGCATCTCAAAAAGATTAAGCATGACCAGCCAAAGAGCACAAAAATATAGGATAATGGTATCATTGCATATTGAGTCAAATGCAGAATAAATGAATAGGTGGTGAAAAATCAGTAAGTGTTGCAGGAGAACTTTGTATATGAATATCTAAGCAAGCTCCATATCAGTGATTTTATGAGTCCAGTCTGCCATTTGCAATAATTTAATTTGCCAGAAATAACAGAATGAAATCATTGTGAATCTTGTAATATTATTGGTAATAACAGGTGAAACACAAATATGAAATCACTGTATTGGCCTCCAGAGTATGTTGGTTATGGTGTAGTAAATATCCTTTATTTGCAGAGAAATTGATTACACTTCCAAAATAAGGTGATTTGCATGAATACATTCTGGGAAATAAGAATTCAAATTTCTAGTCTAGATCTTCATCTGATGAATATGGATAACAGCTCATTGATTGCATCTAATTCTCATCAGCTAAGACTTTGACCCTCTGTATTTACTGTAGTGAAGATGTAATTTCCTACTAAAAAAAAAAAAAAGGTAAATCCTTGTAACAGATTCTAGCTTTTAAATCAAGGTCAAACACTCTGAATCATCTTCTAATTTAGAATGATGAATAATTTCAATTGATTTTTGATTCCACTCAATCTGTATCTATAGAACAGAAAATATTTAGTGTAGTATCTCTGTGGCCAAAGAATTTACTCAGTTATTTATAAAAAAACTGGGCACTGTTGCTCCTGTCTCCATTGAATAATGTATTTCTCACTGAGTAATCCAATTATGTTCAACTGGAGGAAATTAGTCATCTAAACTAAAGATGGAAAGAATTGGCTGTTAGTACTTGGGTAAACTGTTTTAATTCTTACATATACGTATTACTAAAGCAGCACAATTGCATACATGCAAACATCAGTAGATATTACGTGATGACTCATATAGCATTGCATAGCAAAACCCTTTTTACAAAACCAATTGAGATCAAACAAGAACACTAATATCTGCATTTATAGTCTGGACTATCATTGTGGTGGAAATATTTTCAGAATTGACCTTTCTTAGTCAACAATCTTTTTTCTTATATCCGCTTAAAAATTTGATAAGGCTTTTTCTCACGTAAGAAAATTCAATCTATGATACTGAGGCAGATCTTTCAGCAAATTTCTTTAGTACTGTAATTTGAATGCTAAGTTGCTTTCCCTGTGAAGAAACTTCCAGATTTGGTCTGTTAATCTTAACATGCAAAGTTTACTTGAAATGGTCATACATCTTTTTTAATGTAGGATAAGATACAGTGTTGGGTATTTCATCAATAAGTAAGGTATAACTCCAATACCTATAATGTAGAAAACAGCTCAGTAATCCTGTTATTGGTTACTTTAGTATTCAGAGTTCTTATACTACCACATCTATTTCCACTCCACTCCTGTTCCCCCAGCTGAGATGTAATTTTCCCTTGCAAGTTAGGAAAAAAAGACATCCCTTTCCCTTTTGCCCATTTTTGTATGCAGGCTTTTCTGGCACAAATTAATTCATAAGACATTTGCCTAACACAGCATTTAGCAACATCAGTTCCATCTGAGCCAAGAAACAGCCATACTTTTAGGCAAGCGCCTACAGATCTTAGTGTTTTCACAGGGAGTGAAAGACAGTTATTTCAGTCCTTTTAAGCCAGAATGAGTACAAGCCTACACATTCCAGAATACAATAAAGGACATAACTGTTTTAAGAGGCAAAGTTGAAATGGTGGCATGTCATTCTTTCTTTGACTGACTTGGGAATTGATGCACTTCATGTCAGGGATATAATAGAAGGAATGGAAGCCATCCAAAAGGACCTAGACATGCTTGAGGAGTAGGCCTACAATGAGGTTCAACAAGGCCATTGCAAGACATTTCACCTGGATAGCAGCAATGCCACATCTCTGTGCAGACTGGTAGAAAAACTCACTGAGAGAACTCATGCAGAGAGGTAGTTAGGGGTGCCTTGTATCCCAGAAGATCGGTTGTATCCTAGATGCATCAAAAGAGGGGTGGCCACCAGACTGATTGTCCCCTCTAGACTGCCTTCTTGAGATCCCATATGAAGTACTGTGTCCAGGCCTGGGGCCCTCATCACAAGAAAGATGTAGAGCTTTTGGAGAGAGTCCAGGGGAGGACCATGAAGATGTTGAAAGCACCTCTCCTATGAAGAAAGGTTGAGGGAGTTAGGCTTGTTCAACTTGGAAATGAGAAAGCTCTGAGGAGATCTCATTGCAGCATTCCAATACTTGAAGAGAATTTATAAGCAGGAGAGGTACCAATTTCTTATATAGTCAGATGTTAATAGGAAGAGGGGGAATGGTTTTACACTAAAAGAGGGAAAATTTAAATTAGATATTAGGGGGATTTGATTTTTTTTTTTTTTTTTTTTTTCTTTTTCTCAGAGGGTGCTGAGGCACTGGCACAGGCTGCCCAGAGAAGTTGTGGATGCCCCATCTCCAGAGACACAAAAGGCTAGGTTAGATTGGGTCTCAGTCAGCTTGATCTAGTGGTTGGCAACTCTTACCATTGCAGGATGTTGGAACTAGATGATCTTTAATGTTTCTAGCCTATTGAAAAAAAAGGTGATCAATGAGTTTAAAAAACAAACAAACAAACAAAACAAAACAAAATAAAAAACAACAACATAACCCCTCCAAATACTGGTTTCCACTCCAAGGATTCTTTATGAATGTATTATAGGATAATTAGGTAAAATGTACAGAAAGCAATACCAGTGCTGTCAACAGTTTTCTCTGTCTTACTCAGTTCTGGCATTTAAAAAACATGCCCTTTCCTGTCAATGGATCTTATATTTCTTCCCATGTGATGTCATAGTTTTAACAAAGGGCAGGTAAGTGGCTGTACTATTCCAAAGCAGAAATATAATCCTAGAAGGAAACATAGATAAGCATTTTAGGATGTATGGAATGCAGCATGAAAGACTTGTGAAATACTCTTCAGCTTTATGAGACTCCAAGGCTCCAAATTACATAATTATGTTTACTGGGGCACACTGAAATTCATAAGAGAAATGAACCAGTTGTAAAGAAACTGGAAGCGGAAGAATAGAATGGGAAAGGGACAGTGATCAGATAATCAGAAATGAATCACAGAATCACAGAATGGCCAGGGTTGGAAGGGACCTCAAGGATCATGAATCTCCAACCCCCCTGCCACATGCAAGGCCACCAACGTCCCCATTTGATACTAGACCAGGCTGCCCAGGGCCCCATCCAATCAGGCCTTGACACCTCCAGGGATGGGGCATTCACAACCTCTCTGAACAGCCTGTTCTAATACCAATACCTCACCACTCTCTCTGTAAAGAACTTCCCCTGATGTCCAACCTAAATCTTCCCTCCCTCAACTTAAAACCATTTCCCCTCATCCTGCTGTTATCTATCCTTTCAAAGAGTTGATCCCGCTCCTGTTTGTAGGCTCCCTTTAGATACTGAAAGGCTGCAATGAGGTCACCCTGCAGCCTTCTTTTCTCCAGGCTGAACAAGCCCAGCTCCCTCAGCCTGTCTTTGTAGGGGAGGTGCTTCAGTCCCCTGATCGTCTTTGTGGCTCTCCTCTGGACCCTCTCCAACAGCTCTCTGTCTTTTTTGTACTGGGGGCTCCACAATACTGGATGCAGTACTCCAGATGGAGCCTCACAAGAGCAGAGTAGAGAGCGACAATCACCTCCCTGTCCCTGCTGGCCACCCCTCTTCTGATGGGAGGTACCATTTGCCTTCAGAGCCGCAAGGACACACTGCTGGCTCCTGTTGAGTTTTTCATGTATCAGGACCCCCAGGGCCTTCTCCACAGGGCTGTTCTCAAGGACCACTCCTTCCAGTCTGCATGGATACCTGGTGTTTCTCTGGCCCAAGTGCAAAACTCTGCACTTTGCTGTGTTGAACCTCATCAGGTTCACCCGGGTCCACCTTTCTAGCCTGTTGAGGTCCCTCTGAATGGCATCCCTTCCTTCCACCGTGTCAAGTACACTGCTCAGCTTGGTGTCGTCGGCAAACTTGCTGAGGGTGCACTCCATTCCATCATCGATGTCATTGATAAAGATGTTAAAGAGGACCGGTCTCAAGACAGACTCCTGGGGGACGCCACTTGTTACCAGCCTCCACCTGGACATGGAACCACTGATGACCACCCTCTGTCTGTGGCCTTTCAACTATTTTCTTATCCATCGAGTGGTCCACCCATCAAATCCACATCCCTCCAATTTGGAGATAAGGATGTGGTGGGGGACCATGTCAGAGGCCTTGCTCAAGTCCAGGTAAATGACATCGGTCGCCTTTCCCTTGTCCACCGATGCCGTCACTCCATCATAGAAGGCCACCAGATTGGTCAAGCATGACCTTCCCCTGGTGAAGCCGTGCTGGCTGTCTCGGATCACACGCCCATTCCTCTTGTAATCATGCATGTCCTGGAGGATGATCTGTTCCATGATCTTCCCAGGCACAGAGGTAAGACTCACCAGCCTGTAGTTCCCCAGGTCCTCCTTGCTCCCTTTCTTGTAAATGGGAGTGACGTGACCCTTCCTCCAGTCACCCGGGACCTCACCTGACAGCCACGACTTTTCAAATATGATTGAGAGAGGCTCGGCAACCACCTCAGCCAGCTACTTCAGAACCCAGGGATGCACGCCATCCGGCCCCACGGACTTGTACACATTCAGTCTCATGAGGCAGTCTCAGACCTACTCTGTCCTCACAGTGGAGGGGGATTTCCCACCTCGGTCCCCACCTAGATATTTATGGATGCAGGGCTTAGGGACATGTGAAGTACTGGAATCCTGACCACTAGTGAAGACCGAGGCAAAGAACTCATTCAGTACCTCAGCCTTCTCTTCGTCTGTTGAAGCCAGTTCTCCTTTTACATTTACCAAAGGAGGTACACTCGCTTTGGCCTGTCTCTTCTGGCCAATGTACCTGTAGAAAGTCTTCCTACTGTTTTTCATGTCCCTCGCCAAGTTCAGTTCTGCCTCTGCCTTGGCTTTCCTGATCCCACGTCTGCAAGTCTGGATGGAATCCCTGTATTCTTCCCAGGTGACATGCCCGTGTTTCCAGAGCTTGTACGCATCTTTCTTCGCCCTCAGCACGCCAAGCAGCTCCTTACTGAGCTACACCAGCTTCCTACCTCCTCTGCCCACTTTCTTATTCAGAGAGACAGAGAGCTCTTGTGCTTTCAGGAAGGCATCCTTGAAGAGTAGCCAGCTCTCCGCAACATCTTTGTTTTTAAAGACAGCATCCCAGGGGATCTCGGCCAATAGTCCATTCAATAGCTTTCAAAGTTTAGGGTCCTGACGGCTCTCTTTGCAGGCCCACATCCTTCAAGATCATGAACTTGACCAGGGCGTGGTCACTGCAACCCAGGCTGCCTCCAACCTTAACATCATTAATGATTTCCTCCTCAATGGTGAGCAGCAGGTCCAGCAACACTTCACCTCTGGTCAGTCTGTCCAACACCTGGACCAGAAAGTTATGATCAACACATTCCAGGAGCCTCCTGGACCTCTTGCAACTCGCCGTGTGGTCTCTTTTCAAGAGATGTGCGGATGGTTGAAGTTCCCCATCAGGGCAAGAGCCCGTGAGCATGAAGCCTCCTGCATCTGAAGCAAGAAAGCTTCATCAACAGTCTCCCCTCGATCAGGTGGCCTGTAGTATACTCCTATCACCAGCTGGCCTTTGTTAGACCCATCCCTAATTCTAACCCACAGGCTCTCAACCTGATCCTGACTGTTTCTCAGAGGGAGCTCCTCACTATCCTCTCTTTGACATAGAGGGCAACTCTCCACCCTTCCTACCTAGCTTACCTCTTCTAAAGAGCTGATAGCCCTCAATGGTGGTATTCCAGCTATGGGAGTTGTCTCACTATGTTTCCATAATAGCAAGAAGGTCAACAGTTTCTAAGCGCAGCACGGTTTCCAACTCGTCCTGCTTATTTCCCAGGCTGTGTGCAATGGTATAAAGGCAATTCAGCTGGGCTTTCCATCTCACCTCTTTTATACAGGATCTATGTTCCCCTAGAACAGCAGCATCTCCAACACCCTCCTGCCCCAGTCCATCCCTTTGTACTTCACCGTCATCACCCATCAAATTCGGTACAAGGTCTCAAATGACCCTCTCAACCCCAGCAACCCTGATTTTGCCCCCTTCCCCCTTCATACCTAGTTTAAAGACCTTTCAATGAGTCCTGCCATTTCCTCAGCTAAGATCCTCTTACCCCTCAGAGACAGGCTACTTCCACTTGCAGCCATCATGTCAGGCGCCGAGTAAGTTGCCCTGTGGTCAAAAAAACCCAAATTCCTGTGTTTGCACCAACTTTTAAGCCATTTATTTATGAGGTGGGTTTTTTGGCACCTCTCAGTATCCTGCCCTGCCACTGAAGGTATAGAAGAAAACACCACCTGCACACCCGCTTCATCAACTACCCATCCCAGTCCCCTGAAGTCTTTCTTGATAGCCCTGAGACTTTTTCAGCAACTTTGTCACTGCCAGCCTGGACTATCAAAAAGGGATAATAATCAGAAGGGCAAATCTGTCCAGGAAGTTTTCTAGAAATGTCCCTGACATGTGCCCCAGGGAGGCAGCACACCTCCTTACGGGTAGGGTCAGGCCAACATATAGGGCTTCCGTTCCTCTCAGCAGGGAGTCGCCTACAACAACCACCCTTCTGTCCTTCCAGGTGGAGGCAGTCTTGAGGCACGGGGTCAACCGCTTTACCCGAGGCAACCTCATGGGTGGACCTCCCTTCACACCCCCACTCACCTTTCCCTCGAGTTCCAGGCCTCAAACCTAATTCACAGAAATGCATGACCTGTAATGAAAGGCTGAGATTGTTCATTTCTGCAATGGGAATACTGTGGGATACCTGATAGCATATCTTCAAATATGAGAATAGGCCATATAAGAATGTTTCTCATATTATTCTTTATATTATTTTGATCAGATGTGATTCAGTTTTGATTTGTGACTGAGTTAAAAATTTCTAGGGTATAAAAACAGAAGGCTTGTATTAAGACCCAAACATGAGGGCGACTATCTAAATCTTACAATAAATAGTTCACATATTTTGCAATTTTGTTTGTTGTTTGCATTTATAGACAGAAAAATTAAGAAGCAAATCTACTTTTTTTTTTTTTTTACTCCTCTATAAAATTTCTCTCTCAATTGAAAAAAAAAGAATTATTCACTTTTGTGTGTGTATGTGTGTGTGTGTGTGTGTGTGTGTGTGTGTGTATGGAATATCCATGCTGTGCTGCAGAAGTTAAAATTTATTATTATTTTCTGCATCAGATCTGGAGAGATGTTTGCATCCTCTGTTGCTAGCACCTTGAAATAAAGCAAATCAGTAACATTCATACAGAGACAAATAGTCAGGTTATTATAAAAACAACACTGACCTATTAAAAATTAGTCTGATCTTTAAAAATTTTCAGCATAGCAACAGCGATGTTATTAAAAATAGAAGAATCCTGACAAGTATTCATTAGAATTTGCATATGTGAGTAAGAATGCACTTAATTACAAATTACATTCTACAAATTATTTAGAAGCTGTAAATCACAGCAACAAAAAAACAAAAAAAGATTTAAGGAGAAAGGATTTTGAATAATTTTTTAATACAAATGTTTTCAACAACAACAGATCAGAAATGCTACAAGATCTTTCCAAAAACAAAGGATTTAAAAGAGCAAATAAATTTCAGAAATTATAATGATCATCATATACAAAATTACTAAAGGTGATAGAATATTAGCTCATCGAGAGCAGACTCAATTTTGGATATACAAAAACATGTTAAAATATTGTTTCACTTGAAGCCAAAATAGCATATTCAAATGTGGAAGCCAAATGGTAATCTGCAGGTGTAATAAATTTCAGGGATTATGTAATTTTCAGATTTTTCTTTTCCAAAAGTCATCAACACTGCTGTTTAGATCTTTCACCATTCTGAAACAGCATTCCATCACCTTCTGTCGCACTGCCAACCACTGAATTCCTTTCCTCAAGAAGTTGCAGGTGGAAGCTGGGACAAGAACGAGTGAAGGATAGGACCAAAAAAATGAGAATCTTGAGGATGCTGTAATGCTAAATGCTGGGAGTACCAGGTCAGTGGTAGAGTACCAGGTACCAGGGGAGAGTGATGGGAGAGGAAAGGAAGATGAAAGAGACAAGAGAGGGAAGACAGTCTAATGATGCATGTTACCCACTTCACCTTCTACTCAATTCAGATGAGCTACTAAGTACTTAATGTAGCATACAGAGGAAAAGAAAAACACAGATTTTTCTTGCCTGTTGCTTTAAAGCAGGGAATTGCCATTCATTATTGTAGGGAAGAATATTTCCATTTTCTTTATCATCTTAAGGAACAAGAAATATCATCTTTCCACCATCACTTTCCAGTTACTGTCTCAATTTTTTTTTTTTTTTTTTTTTCCTAGAGAGAAGGATTTTTGCATGGCAACCCATGGAGACAGACCGTAAAGTTTTATTGTTCTTCTCTTCCTCATTGTGTAGCTGCCGCAACCAGAAATGCTTTGCATTTTTGCTTGACTTCATGGACATCTATTGTTCACTGCTGTCATTATAGACAACTATCCAAATATTGATTCTGCCTTTAATAGACTGTTCAATTTAAAATGCAGTTAACATCTTTAGAAACACTAAACATGTACCTAAAGACAAGTAAACGGAACAATCTCTCCAGTTAACTACAGACAAGAAGTGACAAACTGTGTGATTACTGCTAGTTAATGAATATTTTCAGTATTTTTCACTCCTTTTTCTTTGATATGTCTGTACAGTGCATAACTGGAGGAGAGTTCACAGCCCAGTGCTATTATACTTCTATTAGTTATTATTGTTACCAGTGGTAAAATAAGATGTCCAAATTACACTTTACTTGCAAAACTTTCAGAACTGATCTTACAAGACAGGTACATAAAGCAAGAACATTTGGATGAAGCCAGGAAAAAGTATTCATTTAGCATTTTCACTAGGCTCTTTGGTTCTCTTGCTATAGAGCATGCACAGCCTCGAGGATGATCTTGAATGTTATCTCTGCAGCTGAGTGATTTTTGGAGGTCTCACTGAATATAAGGGTCACAACCCTGAGTCCATTCTTATCTGTTTTAATAAAAAATGACAATGAACTGTGCAATCCTCCATTGTACCCTCAAGCAAAATGAAGGTGAATGTCACTCCTGTCTGTACAGACAAGTCTAATTGCAGTATTAGGGTCTAGAGCATGAAAATTCACTCCATCAAGGGTTTTAACTATGTCTGTGGAAGCACCGCAGTTCAATTTTGCACATTCCTGGTCTTACTAAGTTTATCAAGGACACCAAGGAGTTTTTTTGCTGCTACAAACTGGATTGTGCATACTGTTTAGAGCTCAGCTCCATAACAGGACATTCAAACAATGATTTATTTCTGTACATCGGGAGTTCTTTTTGCCTGTCTCTCAGGAAAACACAAATACACTGTAAACTGTATGGTATACTGAAAGGTAGCACCAAGTGCACCTTCAGCAACTTTACAGGCAGCAAAAATGGGACAGAATGGATAATATAACAACTGTTTTTGCTGTCTTTCAAAGAGAACCCAAAAACCCAGGAAAATGTCAAATGGGAATCTCATGAAGTTCGATGCACGCAAATGATAAATCTTGCACATGGGTAAGAGTAACTCCATGTTTCCTGACATTAGAGTACCAACTGCAGTTCCTATCAAATATTGTTTCTGGGCAGGTGGGTCTTGTATTACTAAACCTTCCTCAGACTAACATTCATCTTTCCAATTCTTTAGCTGTGGAGTGTGGTCAGTCTGCATGATCAAGTTGAAAATTTGGAAATCATCTTTTATGAGGGAAGCCTGTATTTCAGGGGAGTTCCTACTTTAGTTTCTCCAATAAATCTCAAGCAATCTTCATGTCAAGATGTCAATTCTCACGAAGGTGACAGATTTATGATTAGTAGGCCAGCAAGATCTCATTTCCATAGCTGTTCCTGTGGGAATAGCATGGGTTTCAGACTGTAACTGATATAAAGCCAGCTGAAGCTCACAATGAGCAGCAGCATCCCTATAAGAAGAGCTTTGGTTCCCAGCCCTCTCTGAGCTCAGGATTACGCTTCAAATTTTAAGCATGCTGTAGGACTGTATATGTCATCTTTCCAGCTGAATAGAAGCCTGAGCAGCTGGAAAGCAAACGTCATCGAACATAACAGTAAGCAATCAAGAAGGGAGTTAAAACAGGAGAAAAGTGAAGAGACCTAGGGCTGTAGATATTATTATGTTCTGAGACTTTATGTCTGTTTTCTACATGTGGGAATCAGATTTTTCCTCCATGCCCTTCCTCTGATCCCAGGACCAACATTCAAGTATAAACTGGGGCTTGCTGCTGGAAAGGTGGCCGGTGGTGAGAAATTGCATTGTGCATCACTTGTTTATAAACAAACAAACAAACAAACAAACAAATAATCATTACAATAGTTTTTTCTTTCCTTTTATATTTTAGCAAAGAATTTTATCTCAGCTTATGGGTTTTACCTTTAATTTTTGTGGATTCTAACCTCCATTCCATTGCAAAGGAAGGAGTGAGAAAACAGCTGAGTGATGCTTTACTCCATGACAAGTTAAACTGCAACAGTCCTTTGGGAATCAAAGCATCTAGTGCCCTTTCCTCACCACTTCTCTTAAAATTCCAGTTATGCACATTGACAGTTGTAGGTATGAAAAGACCCAGACTTTCCCTGGAAGAACAGGCCCTAGTATGCAGAACTTTGCTCCCTTTAAGAAACATGAGTGTTGCACAACAAACTGAATGTGTTACTTTTTGTGGGGTTTTTGTTGTTGTTGTTGTTGTTCTTGTTTTGTTTTTGTTTTCTTGCCTTTAATAATGAAACCTGTTGTCAAGAAGAATGTAAATCAAGCATCAACACATCGTTACTGGACAAATCGTGAGCTACAAGTAAATGAAAAAAAAAAAAAAAAAAAAAAAAGAAAGAGAAACCTTAATAAAGGTGCTTGAAAAATGGGCAACAAAGACCTTACACTTCTTCTGCTTACTGATTCTTTAATGGTTGCAATCTTACGGGATCGTTACCAGGAAATAGAGAAAAGTGTCAGTGTTTTGTCAAACAATTAATGTGTAAGTGGTTAAAGAGATAAGATTATAGTAAACAGGAACATTGTAATCCATTACTTACAAGAGTAATTTGTTACATTTTTTCTTGGATCTTGATTCCTCAGGGACTAAGTAAATGACAAATTGTGGTAGATTACTTGAGTTACTGAAAATGCTAATTTCAACAAGGTCACTGAAATAATTTTACTCGATATCTGATCTTTTTTTTTTTCTTTTTTTTTCTTTTTCATTTTTTTTTAAATCCATTTGGCTAAAACAATCATTTAAGCAAAAGACACACTGAGTTTGGGACCCCAACTGTCTACACTGCTTCCCTGTGGATCAAGCTAACATTCACCACTTGATACATTTTGGATTGTCCTAGCTAGGTGCCTCCAACTAGTGGGAACGAGCCAACATCAACAAAATAGGCCATGAATCAGCGGCAGATAACTGGACTCAGAGCCAATAGTTAGTCAGTCCTTGGATCTGTTTTATACATCACAGTGATTAAAACTCAGTGTTTAAGAGTTTAAATCAGATTTGCGAGTTTTTGTTGTTGCTGTTGTTGTTGTTTTTTATCACTTTTATACTTCTGTCTGTCTCAGCTAAGAACTCTGGAGGCCTAGTAAGCAGGTTTCAAACTTAACAATTCTAGTTCAGCATCTGAAATTACTGAGAATGGTAACACCCACCCCTGGTGTGACTACAGCCCCTGAAGACATCTCATGTAATATAATAGCAGTTATATTGTACCTAATATTTCAGAGTACTACAAAATAGCAGAAATCTTCCAACTGGAAGCACAGTTGGTTTTGAGAAAACTTAAATATGTTATACTAAAGTTAACTTAAATTTAGAGCGAAGCTGTTCCCACATCTGCCACAGCAGCTATGTATGTTACTTTTCAATACACTGTTTGACTCGTGGAAATATGAATACACGAAACTTACCCAATCATAAGAGATAAGAATAGAATACAGAAACCCTTAGTCTGCCCCTTTATCCATGTTGTGTATTACCTGAGATGTGGTTTAGTGACAGGTGAAAGAGGCACATTTTCATTTATGAGTGACTGTAATCAGAGGACACCACAAGTAGCTTAATATGCTGTTTACGTCCCAAGAGCTCACATGTCATCGCAATAACTGTCAAACCATGACATTTGTATTTCATAAAGAAGAAAAAATGAAAAAAGAAAAAGAAATAACTTTGTACGCCCAAGGACAGAAGGCTTATCTTGCTCTCTTCCAAAAATCACACAGAAGCATCTACATCTCAGAGGAAAAGGACTGAGAAGAGAAGGAAATGTAGTGATGAATGTGTGCTGTGCTAACCTGGGGTCTGTCACAGATGAAATCAGATGTACTCAATGCAGATTATATTTAAAGTTTTTCCTATGTGTTTAAAACTAAAAATATCACCTGGATATAGATCTTTTATTGTCAGTCAGATTTTTTAGACTATTTTCAATTACATTTCTGAATTTTTATTGTATGTTAATGGATCATATTAATTAAAACAGACTGCAATGCAATAATAATGATTAATTCAACCCAGTGTACCTTAAACTGAGATTTTACAAGAGGTGAAATTCTCTATGGATCTCTAATTTGCATTTGCAGCACAGGTAACTGTACATATGGATAGTATTTTCACCCAAGCCAATACGGAAGCATGGAACCAGGAAGGGAATGGTGTCAAGAGACAGGGGTGAAAAAAAGTGTTCTGAGGTGTTGAGAGGTAGTTGCTTTCATCGGACTCAGTGGATAAACACATGTAACCTCAACTGATAACATATACAGTTTTTAGAAAGCAGAACACAAAATGTGGCACAATCAATTACCAGCGAAGAATATTAGCAGAGAAATAAATACACTCTGAATGTATCTATTCGTTCTGCCCCTGAGAGAGGAATAGTCTCTCATGCTGTTAGTCCTTTCTTCATTCATGAGTAATATGTATTTAACAGAAATCTTAGTACAAGAAATGAAAAAGTGAAGATGATAAATCTGTTCACTTAGACAATAATCATATAACAGTATGGCCAGTTAGTTTAATTTATGGACATGACTCACCCTGGAAATCTTTAGTACAAAAAAAAAAAAAAAAAAAAAAAAAAAGGCAGGGGAAGGATGAGGAGTAAAAACTTGAAAATTGGTGCAGGCCAATTCTTACCCACCAGAACTGTTAGGTGAAAGAAAAATACTACTTAAGATTTCACTGCTGCAAAGGAGTGTTTTACAGTAGCTGGAGTTTTTCAAGGGCTCACCTTCAGTTTCTCGCTAGAATTTCCACACTGAAGTGTGAATTGCTGAAATTTAACATTATGCCTCTCCTCCTCTCTGCTTTGTTACTTTTCTTTTTCTCTTCTGGTGGGAAGAAACACATTTGGACTTCTGTAGCCCATAAGAGATTACTAATCCATAAACATATGTTTGGTCTCTTGCAGCTTCCTAACCTCTGATGATAATTACAATGGTTGACGCATACTTGCATGACTCTTAAAATTAAATTTAAGTTGCTCTAAGTATCTATGTAAACAGAACTTATTTTCATACTGTTTGGATAATATTCATCTCTCCGTAACAGATACCACTACTATTGTACTTAAATGTCCTGCAAATCCTTCAACAATTAACAATGACTAAGCCCAAGTTTCCTTTGAAAAATGCATTATGTAGGTCAGAGTGTTGAATACAGTTTTCAGTTCTAACAACAAAGACCATGGGCATGAAGTAAAACTGTAGGTTATCTACAGGATTTTCATACTCTTGATATTATTGTTGTCTTCATTAGGACTATCTCACTTTTAAATAACTAGTATTACTTATTCTGCTTATTTCTCTCTCTCTCTTTTTTTTTTTTTTTTTTTTTTTTGTGATACAAAACATTGATTGCCACACACCAGGCAAAAGGAATGTATTTTCTGCCAGTGCTACTTTGTATAAGCATATAAAATTACAAACAATAAAATAAAATAAAATAAAAATATTTGGTGTAACCAAAATAAATTAAAGGAAAAAAAAAAAAAAAAAGAAAAAGAAAAAGAAAAAAAAGAAAAAAAGAAAAAAAAAAAAGAAAAAAAAAGAGAAAAAGAAAAGAGATGAGAAGAATCTCTTTGTTTGGAAATAATGTTTCAGAGTTTCTAAATCAAGTTCCCGACCTTTTTTGAGTCATGTTGGGGTAAGTGGCCTTAGATCTTGGCTGTAAGCAAATAAAGATTATGCGAAACAGACTGTCTGCAGAAAATTCTATGAACTTCTTTGATGTTGTATAATTGGCTAAAAGGAAATTACATTCAAGCAGTAAATTCTTAAGATGTGGTTTCTAATAAAATCTAATGAAATTTGAATTTCATATACTCTATATGATTTAATTTAAGATTTTGTTTTATTAAAGAGTACAACTGCCCTTATACATTCTAGTTAAGTCTAGATGTCTAATACAAGTTTTGTTCTTTCCTGCTCAGGTTGTGACTACTTCAAACAGAATTCTCCCACAAACAAAAGGTTCATTTTTTTTTTTTTCCCATTAAAATTCCCATTTCCCACTCCAGAAATATCTGACAATACAAAAAATGCTGCAGCTCCATTTTCTAAAGCACTGCATACTTCTGTGTGCATCTTAAAACTTCATTGAAATCAGTACCTGCTAGGGTCCAGACCTGGCTGTGAATATAAATCACATAATTTGTCATAAGTCTTTTAATTACTAGCCCATATAACAAATCAGGAGAAGGATTAATGGGAATGTAAACTAAGCCTAACAATGTAATTAGCATAGGTAGACATTTTTTGTTGTTTCTTCCACTTAGATGAAGATTTATAACTGCATTTTATTTTTCAGCTTGCTTCTTCTCAGGTTACTAATGAAGCTGCTTGATACTTCAAACCAGGTAACATTTTAGTCCATCAAGTCAACATGGAAATATTTATCAATGAGTCTCAGTTTTCATCTTTTCCCATACTTTCCTACTCCAGAAGCTGTTTCTCTACAAGGAAAATAAAAGCTTATGTGAAAAAACTTAAACTGAAAAATTGCAATGTTCTGCTACATAGTATTGGAGCTAAAGATGTTAGGGCTACTATAATTTGCAAGACAGACTTGGTGAAAAAGGAACATATCCAGTAAAGCCAAGTTGGCTTTGAGGTCAATGTACTGATTTACACAATGAAAGTTATACAGACATAAGGAAGAATGCCTTTTTTAACCATAAAATTGTTTGGGAAGAGTGAGATCTTTGAAAGATTTATGCATGGCCGTATCTCCAGCAATATGAAAAGTGTGCTGTCCTCAAAATCAAAGCCAAGGAAAAAAAAGAAAAAATAAGTGGCAGAGAGGAGAAAACACCTCATCATTCATGCAACAACTATGTGCTGAAAGGGACTGGCAGAGCTTTCAGCAAGATCTGTAATACATAAATATATGCATTCTGAGGCATTAAAAAATCAGCTTATTTAAATCAAGTTTTAATTTTTCTGATTTATAAAAAAAAAAATTATATTAGGTTTAATATCTCAAACATACACTTTGTTAACATCATAATCCTGTAACTCATTATTAAGCTGTACATTATAGTAGAGATAGAAGTTCTTGTTCTACATTCTATTTTAATTGAACATGGTCATTTTTCTTAATATTTTGTGACCAGAACCCTTTAAAAAGCTTGTTGAGAATCTTGTCAGACACCCTGTTAAAATGCTAAATTTCAGCATTTAGTGCTGTGACCTTGAGATTTCTTGTCATAAAAAGGAAAAGTAGGAGTATACAGGAGTAAGATAAAAGGCACCTCATCAAAACAGTCATAATATGTTGATGGAGTTTTACTGATCTGTGCTGTAACTTTCAATATAATTTATTTTGTAGTCATTTGTTCCCCTCCAACTGTTTTTTTTTGTTTTTTTTTTTTTGACATCATGCATGAGAAACTAATTTTTGAAAAACAGACCTTCCTTTGTACCTCCATTTCAGTGGTCACAAGCAAATCTTCACTTCAAGGTACTTAATGGTAACTATAAATCTGATTATCAAGTATTGAATTCCCCAATTTGCACCATCGATGTATTTACAAGCACAGAAATACAAGTACAAATTTAGAGGAGTAAAAATACAGATCGCAGCTTTTTAGAAGATGTACCAAAGAGAATAAAAGTATAATTCCTTTTGGATGACACCATATATACAGCTGACACATTTCTGAATATTTTTCTTTGAAATTATGTCTTCTAATAGTCTACATATGCAGAAGTAGAGCTTAGGGGGAAGAGAGAGGTTATAAACTTCCTCTTTCTGTTATCTACTTAAGTGTATAATTAACACTTCTGCCCATTGAGGCTCTTTTGGATCCTATTTAGGGATCTCTGGATTTTGTTTGGTTTGGTTTGTCTGGTTATGTACATGAAAATGCATAGTTGTTGAAAGATATAAATAATTAAATTTAGCAGATTAAATTCCGCTTGCGAACTCATTCTGCACTGATTAATCTTTATTTTAGAGCAAGCACAGAAGACACTAACTGTGTGTCTGCTTAGGATTTGTCACATGTCTTTGCTGTCTGGCAAGGCTTCTTATCTATCACATGTAGGTATGCATGAAATATGTCAGTGGGTGGGGTAACAAAATCAGCACTTTTGCAAGTGTAGCCACATCACAAAGTAAACTGACTTCCAGCCAGATGGCTGGAACAGGAATTTTGGATGCCCCACTTTAACAGTCCAATGATCAGCACAATTCAAAATCCCAGCTGAGAGGAAGTTATTTATAGAACCTGTGAGCAGAGTTTCTCCACACATGTAATCGGCACGTGTATGCAGTAACTTGCATAACCACTAGTGCAAATATGCAACTGATAGAGCTAATGCTCAAAAGCCCAAAATCATAGCTGTGCATTTTACCTCTGTCTGTGGGGATAGTTACTCATGTTTAATACTTCAGATCTCAGCAACTTCTTTTACCCAGGCTTTGGGGAATTGTGGGAGTCTCAGCAGTTTTTAGAGTCCTTTGTGCCAAAGGAGATCTATACTTCTCAAATGACTTCTAATAATTAATGGATTAATTACTAATCTGCTCTTCCTGGAGACAGGACACTGTGAAGGCAGCAAAATCACATATAAATTCCAGAGGCGGGGTGGGAAAAGACAGATGGAACAGAATGCTGTACGCTGAAGATAGCAAAAAGAGCTAAATTACAATAAGAAACAGAGAAGTCTTTGCTTCCTCTCTGGACCAGATGCAGTTTTGTCTCTTAATTTAGGAATAATATTCCATCTAGTTGAAAGGTGCTATGCTACTCCAGGCTCTCCTTTCTTTACTTAGAGACTGTGCTGTTCACCTTTATATGTCTCAATTACTGCTTCTATAATAACATTTTAGCAATGCCTGCATTATTAACAATAACTTATTCACTTGCAGGGACAGAAAGACATACAGAATTGCATTAATCATACGTGTCCCCCTCTAAACGCTAACTTTGAATCATCTGGATGTAGATTATATTGCTACCTAGAAACAGTTGGCAATTCTAGAAAATAAAAGTCATAGTTACATTTTTTTTTTTTCTGAAAATTTTATTTAATATTATTTTTTCTTGATATTGTTCAGTCTAGAATATGAAGCTCCACAGAAGATAGAACTTCTGCCATGCTGGCCAGCAGTGGCTTGTCTGTATCACTGAATTTTTACTCATTCTTGCCATGTGTATTATTTTGGCTGATAAGGACTTGTGCTGTACTCAGTGACGAAAGCTCTCACATTTTTTTCCTAATTATCTTGATTGGATTCAGTCACTACAAGTACAGTGACATGGTTGAAAATACCATAGGTGTTGCAATATTTTGATACTAATATTTTTGAGACTGACAGTATGCTAAAAGAAAGAACACCTCCTCCACAGGGAAACAAACAAACAAACAAACAAACAAAGCATTACAGATAAAGCAGTTTTTCTTCAACCAATTCAAAGTAAAAAAGAATCAGAATCATAGAAAGGTTTGGGTTGGAAGAGACACTTAAGATCACTTCGTTTCAACCCACTGCTATAGGCAGAAACACCTCCTTCTAGACAAGGTTGCTCAAAGCCCCATTCAGCCTGGCATTGAATGCTTCCAGGCAGGGGACATCCACAACCTCACTGGACAACCTGTTTCAGTGTCTCACAATCCTCACAGTACAGAATTTCTTCTAATAACGAATCTAAATCTACCTTCTTCTAGTTAAAAACCAGTTACTCTCATTCTGTCACTGCATGCTCTTGTAAAAAGTCCCTCCCCAGCTTTCCTGTAGGTCCCCTTCAAGTACTGGAAGGCTGCTACAAGATCCCCCGGAGCCTTTTCTTATCCCGGCTAAAGAGCTCCAAGTCTCTCAGCCTCTCCCAGTTGGAGATGTTTTTAGTTTGAAAACAGAGCATTCATAAAATAATCATAGAATTGTTGGAAGGAATTCCTAAAGATCATCTAGTCTCCCTTCTTTTAGTTTGAATCCATTTCCCTTTTTTTGTATCACAACAGACTCTGCTAAAGAGTCTGTCCCCTTTCTTACAGCCCTCCTTCAGATATTGAAAGATTGCTAGTGAATCCGCCCAGAGCCTTCTTTTCTCCAAATCATAGAATCATAGAATTGCTCAAGTTGGAAAAGACCTTCAAGATCATCAAATCCATCTGATCATCGAGTCCAACTCCAAGCTGAACAGCTCCAGCTCTCTCTGCCTTTCTGGTTGCAGTACTCCAGGTGAGGTCTCACCAGCAAAGAGTGGAGAGCAGGATCACCTCCCCTGACTGCACTTCTTTTAATGCAGACTGGGATATGGTTGGCTTTCTGGGCTGCAAGGGCACACTGTTGGTTCATATTCACCTTACCATTCATGAGTACCTCCAAGCCATTTTTGGCAGGGCTATGCTCTACCCTTTCACTCCCTGACTTGTACTGATAGTTGTTGCCATCATACAGGTGCAAGACCTTGTACTTGGATTTGTTGAACCTTATGAGGTCTCTCTGAATGGTATCCTTTGAGTGTGTCAACCATACCAACAGCTTAGTGACATCTACAAACCTGCTGAGAGCGCATTCAATCCCATTGTCAATGTCACTGATGAAGATTTTGAAGTGTATCTGACCCAGTACTGACTAATGGGGGGCACCACTTTGTCGCTGATCTCCATCCATACATGGAGACATTGACCAGCCCTCTCTGGTATGATATTGCAAGCAGTGAAGAGCTGAGGAAAAAGAGCTGCTAAGTACCTCAGCCTTCTCCTTGTCTGTTGTTACTAACCTGCCTGTATTGCTCACTAGAGAAGGTATGCCCTATGCCCTCCTGGACTTTACTTTTCTAGCTGATATACTCATAGAAACTTTTCTTATTCTTCTTTGCATTGTGTCAATTTAAGACAGCAAAATGCATTTGTAATACATTCTTCAGTTTCTAAATTGTAATCATGACTCAACCCAATTAAAAAAAAAAAAAAAAAAGAAAGAAAGAAAAAAAAAAATTAAAAATATCAAGAAATTATATTTATTTCAATTTTTGTGAATGCCATTTCTTTCCAATTCGAGTTCAGGCTTATCCTATGTTGCAGATGGATATGACTTTTCAGAGAAACAGGAATATATTGATAGAATATAATAATTTAATGAAGTTTTATTATGAACAAGGAAGGAACATTACAAGACTCAAAATGGCAAGGTACACTTGATTAATTACTGCACAGACAGTGGATTTAAAGACATTGATCCTGAAGATCCTCCCATTGAGTCACGAGGTTCAGAGTGCTTGCTTTTCCCTTGCTTTCCAAATTCCTTCTCAGAGGGGACTAGGTACAGATGGGTGCGCTCTATTCCCAGTCTTAGTAAAAACTTTATGTCTGAGCAATTATATGTGCACAGTCAAGGTAAGATGTAATCTTAACTAATTTAACAGATCTTAAAGCTATTAATTACTTACTGATGATCTGTATCTTGATGTCAAGGCATAAAGAATTTCTGTGCAGGGAAAATTTCAAGAGGCATCTCTACTCAAGGGGAGATCCTGTTCTGCAGATGATTGTGGTGTTGCTCAGGGTACTCTTGGACTGCTCACTATTAATGAGGCAAGATGACTGACTCACATTCATAGTATTTAGTTTGTGTTCATTTGATTCTCAACTCTTGAGCCAGATTTTTGCTATCAGTTCTTTTTGCTCCTCCAGTCTGAGACAGATCTTTGTTCATTATCTGTTTCAGCAAGGCAGAATTATTAGTCCTATCAAGGTCTTGGGAACCTCATTGTCAGCCTAAACAAGGCCTTCACTCTAATGGTTATGCAAATAGAAGACACTGGGAGAACAACAGAATACACAGAAGATTTCTTTGCACGTGATCTGCTTTGACTGAGACAAATTTGCAGTGTGCATACTCTGGGGAAATGAAAGAGTGAAGAGATCAGTTCTATGTTTTTAGCACTGATCATTAGTTAGGCCTAATGCAGTACTTAGACCATAACAGAACTTTTGTTCTTGTAATGTAAGCAGAAATTTTTATTCACAACTCTATTTTTAGTCATGGTCTAGGGATATTACAAGCATCAGCTACCATGTCCTGCAACAGATCAGCACTTTCACTTTCAAAACTGATCATGAAGATCCATTTGAGTATTTTGTTTGAAATTATTGTTAATGTTAATTTCTACTGGTCTAACTAACTAACTGCTGTTAATTAACTGAAATGTGAATATCTTGATATCAGTCTTAGCTCCTTCACTACTCATTTGCTGCTATACAGTCATCCCAGTTTTGTAGTTGATTGAAGAAAAAAAGATCAAAGAAAGAGGCTTTAAGAAAATAAATAATTAAAAATCAGCTTCATTTTGGTGTATGATTAAAGATTCTTAAAATCAAACACAGAATAATGGAATTATGGAATCATAGAATGGCTTGGGTTGGAAGGGAATTCCAAGGTTATCTAATTCCAATTCCCCTGCCACAGGCATGGTAGCCAACTACTACATCAAGCACTAGATCAGTTGCCCATGGCCCCATTTAATCTGGCCTTGAACACCACCAGGGATTGAGCATCCACAACTTCTCTGGGTAGCCTCTTCCAATGCCTCACCAACCTCTCAGTGAAACATTTCCTCAACATCTAATCTAAATCTCTTTTGTTTAAAGCATTTCCCCCTTGTTCTACCATTATCTAACCATGACAAAAGTTTCTCTCCCTCCAGTTCTTAAGCTCCCTCTAAATATTGGAAGGCCTCAGTGAAGTCTCCTTGGAACCTTCTCTTCTCAAGGTTAAACAAGTACAACTCCCTCAGTCTGTGAAATTCTTATTCATATATTTTGATAAAAGCCAACTAAACTGAAAATATACTTGCAGTAAGAAACAAATGAAAACATAAAAGCAAGCTCCATGGAAAATGAATAAATTTATTATACTGTAAATTTATAATGAATCAACAAAGTAATAGCACATGCAACTGATTTTTTAAACAATTCAGATAATTACTGAGTAGAGTATACTCCGGGATATCAAAGAAATCAATTAATTATTTATGGAGAAACATAGAAAACCAGACATTATTTTTTCTGATTTGATATTGAATTTTGATGATACCAAAATCCTGGTTTCAAAACAAGCCACTGAGGTTAAGGAACCCTCTTATCCCTAAAGCTGATCATTCCTCTGCACAATTAAGCTTATCTGGTAAAGCACTTAGTACTGTTGTTGGTGAGATTACATCTGTAGTACATACAAGGACTTAGTTCTCTAGCATTAAAATCAGAATGTCCCATGAGTATGAATCCATTTCTGCAGACGAGAAAAAGAATGTTTTCTTTTCCCATTATTCTATCATCTAAAGCACTTAAAGATGTGGTTGTGAAGGAAAATTGAATGCCCTTAGCAGAAAAGAAGAAATGAATCCTTACATACTACATTTTATAAAGTCACTTTTGTTTTGTTTTGTTTTGTTTTATATATATATATAAAAAAGGATCCTTAACAATAATAGGAGTATTATAAGACTAAATAACTCCTAAAAAAGCATAAAGGTGGGATGGATTCCTGTGTAATTTTGTGCATGCATACACATATATGCATGCATATACATGTTTAAAAAAAATGGGTATGAATATGAACTGTTTAAGTTTTAAGAGGAGTATCTGACATTGTTTGAAATTAATGAGAATGAGCTTTACAGATATGCAATATTTAAAAGACTTTTTTTCAATATATATTATTCTAAGCAATAAAGTGGATAATACTTTCCTCTTAAATAAATGCAATTTTTCCTGATTTATTTGACTTGAGTCAGCTTGTTTTTGAAAGAATGGTGACATATCAACATATCATCTTACTTCTGTTCTACTGCCTGACTTTAATGAGGCTGACTTGATATCATGAATTCTTAGAGTAAATGAAGCCTAACAAGTATTTTCCTCTTTTTTTTTTTTTTTTTTTTTTTTTTTTTAATCTGTATGTCTATACTGAATGCATGACTCTTTTAACCTCCAATATAACTCAAATCTATTTCCTTTCAAGTGTATGTTTTCACTTACAGTAGATTTTCTAGAACAAACTGTAATCTTTGATCCTACAACAATATACATGTGCCTTCATATGGAGATAGATATATAGTTTTAATGAAGAAACTCTTATGTTTGAGATTTCCAATCCTCTGTTCAGGAAATCATACAAACATTTTCTTCATATGAAGTGTTATATTCTGAAAAATGTTCCTCCCTTCCTTCCTTCCTTCTTTCTTTCCTTCCTCCTTGCTTGCCTGTATCCCTCTTTCTAATGTTTTCTCTTTCTTTTTGTCCCTTCTTTTATTCTTCTCCTTGCCTTTCTTCTCAATATCTTATTTCCAACTCCCAAATTATATGAATTCTCCGTAACAAAACAACATACAAGCATATGACTTCAAAAAAGAGCAAAGATCAGATCATCAGCTGTTTTGAGTTTAAATTTGAATTCTGTACAAAAGGCGTAAGCAATCTGTAGAACAATGTGTAGAGAACAGATTTCATGCATGAAAGATGGTTCCATTGAATATTCTTCCAATAAACTTCTAATGAATACCTAGTGCATTTATAACTTTCTTTTTTCAGTACTTCAGTAATAGTATCAGAAGTGGGAAATAAGAACATTCCTCAATTTTTGGAATTTGGACAATGCTTTAAAAAAAGTGCTATGAATTTTAGAGATATTTGAGTTACCATCAGGAAGTAAAAGAAGATGAAACAGAATATTCTTTCTCTTGGACACACATCGAAATCAGAAAATGTTATGTAAATAATCCCTCTCTCACATAAATGAAGTATTCTTTTCCTCACTGCTCATCTTGGGAGGGGAGAAGTGGAATGGAGAGGAGAGGAGAGGAGAGGAGAGGAGAGGAGAGGAGAGGAGAGGAGAGGAGAGGAGAGGAGAGGAGAGGAGAGGAGAGGAGAGGAGAGGAGAGGAGAGGAGAGGAGAGGAGAGGAGAGGAGAGGAGAGGAGAGGAGAGGAGAGGAGAGGAGAGGAGAGGAGAATGTTTAACTTTGGAAAGTAAAATCTCTCATGTCTGACAACTAACCTTGTATGTTGAATGTTTAAACTAATTTTTAGCCATCTTCAGAGATAGAAAAAACATGATTTCTCATGTCTTTGGAGAAATGAATTGGAGCAGACAGATTCAAACTATTGCCAAGGTTAAATCCTTTATTTTCAGTAACACCAATTATTTTGAGCACAAACACTTCAATTATCTCAAGAAAACATTTAATGAGCTGAAATTAAAAAAAAAAAAAAAAAAAAAAAGGCACCCCTGTGAAACTGTCCAGCATCCCAATTTTTTCTCCTTAAACCATGAAAACTTTTAAAAAACCTTTTTTTCAGCTTAATTTTCAGCCAAAGACTTTGAGGATTTGCTTTCACTCTCTCTCTTTTTCTCTCTCTCTTACCCAATTTAGTGCCAAAATAAATATGTTGACAAGGAAAAAATGAGCTTCCCAGTTCTTAGAAAAGAAAGTATAAAACTTTACTAGTCTACTTGGCAGCTCTTTGGATCTACTTTGTGTAGGAGTTACTTTAGTGTGTTCTTTGTTCCTGACATACGAATGTTCAACATTTTCCTCCACAAGAGCAGACCATAACTGTATTTCAGGTACCACGCTTTTTCAATACTTAATAAATAATTTATTTAACAGGTAGTTCTTAAGAAAGTAAGAGAGCAGACCATGATAAATCATTGTTCTCTGTGAATACAAGTTTCTTACACTAAGGAGTTCTATAGCTAATTTTTGTGTGTGTGTGTTGATCTTCATAATACAGCAGAGCATGAGTCCATTAACAAAAAGTAAACTGGGAAAAAGTGAGCCTCTGTCTCAGACAATTATCTTTTTTTTGTTTGTTTGGTTGGTTGGTTGGTTGTTTTTTTTTTTGTTCATATCAGCTTAAGCACAAAGTTGTGAAAATGTTCTGCAACATATCTAGCCAATTATGCAGCACAGAACTTGCAAATGGAAACCCTTTCCTGACACATAAGTCTCATGACAGGAAATTGAGTTGACTTTAAATATTAACTTAGAAAAATACATAAGTTTCAGATGCTATAAAACTAAACAAGGCTTTTAAAGTTCTGCTTCCATAACTACTTTGGCAGTCTAAAACAGAGAATTCCATAGGTTCACTTTACCTGAGTAAAAACTAAATTCTCTTTATTGGATTTAATTTATTGATAGTAAAATACAATATTGTAAATAATTCCAACCAGGTTTAAACTGGAATTTTAAGCTTACTACGAAGACCAAAGGCAATAAGACTACCTTATTGCTCACAGCCATTGGAGATTGTATCAACGCCTCAGACTGGATACATTAGTAATACGAAGTGAAAGGTGATAGAGTGGGATTTACTGGGTTTTGATGGGAATAAGAAGAGCATTGGGTCTCATTCCCAGCTCTGTTACTAGCCTGTTAATCTTTGATAAAACACTTCAGACTCTGGACTTGTTACTTCTCAGAAAATTCACTTTGTTTTGTTGTTGTTTTTCCACATAGGAAAAAATACGCATATACGTATACACATACATATGCATATGCATATGCATATATACATTGTCAATTTGGAACAAATATCCATTAGATATCTGTTTGACATTAATGCAACCAGGAATGTAAGCTGGAGATTTAGAAAGCAGATGCATAGGTGAAGCAATAGAAAGACAACCAATAAAAGACTGTGATGATGCAGCTGAGAGGTAGTAATTTAACTGAATTCAGTCATGGATGTACTTCAGACTGTATGTACAGTCTGCCTATTGTTCTTTCCTCTGCTTGAAGAAGGAAATAAACATATATAAGCACTTTTTAAGAATGTTGCAGGCATGCAAGTTAATTCATAAAAAGGGAAAAAAAAAACAATTCTTTCTCTTTTTTTGTCTTTGTCATTCTCTTTCTTTTTTTCCACCTTTTCTCTTCCTCCTTCTCTTTCTCCTTCACTTTTCTCCTTTCTCCCTCTCTTCTTCACTTTTCCCCTTTTCCCCTTTTCCCCTTTTTCTTTCTTTTTCTTTTTCTTTTTCTTTTTCTTTTTCTTTTTCTTTTTCTTTTTCTTTTTCTTTTTCTTTTTCTTTTTCTTTTTCTTTTTCTTTTTCTTTTTCTTTTTCTTTTTCTTTTTCTTTTTCTTTTTCTTTTTCTTTTTCTTTTCTTTTCTTTTCTTTTCTTTTCTTTTTCTTTTTCTTTTTCTTTTTCTTTTCCTCTTCCTCTTCCTCTTCCTCTTCCTCTTCCTCTTCCTCTTCCTCTTCCTCTTCCTCTTCCTCTTCCTCTTCCTCTTCCTCTTCCTCTTCCTCTTCCTCTTCCTCTTCCTCTTCCTCTTCCTCTTCCTCTTCCTCTTCCTCTTCCTCTTCCCTTCCCCTTCCTCTTCCCCTTCCCCTTTCCCTTCCCCTTCCTTCTTTCTTCTTCTTTTTCTATTTTCCTTTTCTTTTCTTCTGCTTCCATTTTATCTTTTTCCCTTTACTTTTTTTCTTTCTCCTTCATCTCCTTTTTGCTCACCTTTGCAGTAGTCTTTGCCCTCACTTTCTCCTTTGCATTCTTTGCTTTCACTTTATTTCATTTTTTCCTTTTTCTATTTTTTCACCCTGAGCTGATAAGACACAGTTTTTAAATATGAAAGCTGATAGTAAAAATATATTGTTTTTAATTGCATAAAATCAATTGATTTCAGAAACATATACAGAAACAATCTCCAAATTATATTTGTTCTATTTTGTCTTGAACAAATTTCTTGTAAAATACCGTCAGAAAAACAGTGTGTTTTTCACTTGACAGCAGATTTTTAACAATTTTTAATACTAGAGGACATGGACTAAAGTCATTCAGTCAATAAGATCAGGACACTAGGGATTCTGAAGTACTGGAGACAACTGAAAATGGTCAAAAGCAACTGTTATGAATGGCAGCCTTGTGCTGGAAACTTCATTTCTAAGACATGTACCAAAACTCCTGTTGTGATAAAAAAGGAAAGAAGATTGGCATTTTGTTAGATGCTAAAATGACACAGAAAAAAATTATGTAGTTTAAGAAAAAGATGCAGTTTAAGAAAACACTTTACTTACGGTGTCACATTGGTATGTTGTTTTGACCCTGGTGGGACAATAAACAAACAAACAAACAAACAAACAAACAAATAAATAAATGGTTTCAGAAGGTAACAGTTTATACAACTGCAAGATTATATATATATATATATATATATATATGAAAGGAGAAAAAAAATCTTGAAAGAATAAAGATCAGATAAACCAACTATTTTGTATTCAAAGAAGGAGAACAAAGTAGCAAGAAGTACATTTGGCTCTTTCTGATTTTTCACATGAATCAGCAGCTGTAGCTCTGAGCAGTCCAACAGTATCTCTTATGCCAGGGTTATATCAGGAGAATGGCAGCAGCAGGTTGCACAAGAATTGATGGTGCAGTGAATCTCCAGCTTTGATTGCAGAATAATGTAAGACAACAGGGACACATATGACTTACTTCAGTAGGAACCACCTTGTGCTCAGTCCAAACTCTTTCTTAAGAGGAACACTCACAAACTTAACCTCACATCCTACTTATTTCTGCCACCTATATATGCTGGAAGTTGTGTATAGTCTCTCTGTTCTATCACATACTCTATAATTTCTATTTCTTGTATATTTGTGTATAACTAGTAAAAAGAACTAAAGACAATGATCATTCAGAGGAACTGTAGCCAAAACATTTCAAAAAGGGAGAATGGCAGTGCTATATTAAATAAATATATACGTATTTTAAATATACAATGGCACTGATCTTCTGTGCTGTGCTGCTGTGTTTCTGCCACATGAAACACTCTGGTTTATGTCAGTGTATGTGGAAAAATATATAGTCTTTTACAAGACCCATTATTCTATGACGGTGAGGCTTTGGAACAACCACTTATAAAAATCATGCCAGGTTGTGCATGAACAACTCCCAGCTGTAGCAATTAGCCTCCAGAACCAGGGACTTGTTTTACATTACTATATACTTCAAAGCAAACAGCAAAATAAACAAAAATGCTTACCTGCCTTTCATATTATGACCTTTTCGTTAAAAGCAAATAGCTAACAGGAAAGTGATTTGTATTCTAACTCAGTGCATCTCTCTTACATGATCACTGCTTATAAAATAAACTTTTCCTTGTTTTTTTCTTCACATTTAACAAGGTTGGGATTTTTTCTTGGTTACTGATTAGTGTTGTTTTCTTCTGAGTAAAGATAAAGTTCAGGGAGCATGATTCATTGGACAGATCAAGTCATACATTTGATTATGGATGTTTTACATTATAGAAGGAAAAAAATTCAATCACAAAGATGTCCTAACTAGCAGATGGTTCTACGTCACTCCCATTTACAAGAAAGTGAGCAAGGAGGACCCGGGGAACTACAAGCCGGCGAGTCTCACCTCTGTGCCTGGGAAGATCATGGAACAGATCCTCCAGGACAACATGCATGATCATGTGAAGAATGAGCGTGTGATCCGAGACAGCCAGCACGGCTTCACCAGGGGAAGGTCATGCTTAACCAATCTGGTGGCCTTCTATGATGGAGTGACAGCATTGGTGGACAAGGGAAAGGCGACCGATGTCATTTACCTGGACTTGAGCAAGGCCTCTGACATGGTCCCCCACCACATCCTTATCTCCAAATTGGAGAGATGTGGATTTGATGGGTGGACCACTCGATGGATAAGAAAATAGTTGAAAGGCTGCAGACAGAGGGTGGTTATCAATGGTTCCATGTCCAGGTGGAGTCTGGTAACAAGTGGCGTCCCCCAGGAGTCTGTCTTGAGACTGGTCCTCTTTAACATCTTTATCAATGACATCGATGATGGAATGGAGTGCACCCTCAGCAAGTTTGCTGATGACACCTAGCTGAGTGGTGCACTTGACATGGTGGAAGGAAGGGATGCCATTCAGAGGGACCTCAACAGGCTAGAAAGGTGGACCCGGGTGAACCTGATGAGGTTCAACACAGCAAAGTGCAGAGTTTTGCACTTGGGCCAGAGGAATCCCAGGCATCCATGCAGACTGGAAGGAGCGGTCCTTGAGAACAGCCCTGTGGAGAAGGCCCTGGGGGTCCTGATGGATGGAAAACTTAACATGAGCCATCAGTGTGCTCTTGCAGCTCAGAAAGCAAATGGTATCCTGGGCTCCAACAGAAGAGGGGTGGCCAGCAGGGACAGGGACAAGGAGGTCTACCCCTCTACACTGCTCTTGTGAGGCTCCATTTGGAGTAATGCATCCATGTCTGGAGCCCCCAGGACAAGAAAGACAGACAGTCGTTGGAGAGGGTCCAGAGGAGAGCCACAAAGATGATCAGGGGACTGGAGCACCTCCCCTACAAAGACAGGCCGAAGGAGCTGGGCTTGTTCAGCCTGGAGAAAAGAAGGCTGTGGGGTGACCTCATTGCAGCCTTTCAGTATCTAAAGGGAGCCTACAAACAGGAGCAGGATCAACTCTTTGAAAGGATAGATAACAGCAGGACGAGGGGAAATGGTTTTAAGTTGAGGGAGGGAAGATTTAGGTTGGACATCAGGGGAAGTTCTTTACAGAGAGTGGTGAGGTGCTGGAACAGGCTGTCCAGAGAGGTTGTGGATGCCCCATCCCTGAAGGTGTTCAAGGCCAGATTGGATGGGGCCCTGGGCAGCCTGGTCTAGTATCAAATGGGGAGGTTGGTGTCCCTGCCTGTGGCAGGGGAGTTGAAACTTCATGATCCTTGAGGTCCCTTCCAACTCTGGCCATTCTGTGATTCTGAGAATCCCAGAAAATTTGGCAGTAGTAGACTCTGAAGCTTCATATAATCTATCCATCTGTTCTGATGCAAGATCAGTATACTCATGACCTTCTTGACAGATTTGTAACTCAGTCTTTCATGCTTTTAACCAAGACCTTCTTGGGCAACATATGCCACTACTTTATCAGCATCTAGTAATAGACATGGCATAAAGCCCCATGAGCCCATCAGAGGTGTTTCTGTTCAGTGCTGAATGTTGGACAACAATCTTTTTTTTTTCGATGAGATTTTCTAAGCATTTTATGGTCACATTACAGAAGTTTCATTCAGACTCTATTCTTTATGTTGCCCATAGGAATATTATAAGAGACAGCAGGGTAGTAGAGAACTTCAAAGAGTTAATAGTATTAACTTACGAGGAGCATTCCAAAATTCAAAGATAAACTTATTTTTATTATTAATATCCTAAAAATCTTCCTGGAGGTTAAGGAAAATTGTAACAATATCAACCGCTTCTATACCTAAAAAAAAAGAAGGTCTAAAATTTTAAAGAGAGATTCCTAAAACAATTTTTCTGCCATTTCATGTTGAACTGGTTATTCCTAGAATACTCATTTTATATAGAATCATTGAATCACAGAATCATGTTATGGTTTGTGTTGGAAAGGACCTTCTAGATCACCTTTTTCCAATCCCCCTGCTATTGGCAGAGACACCTCCAATCAGGACAGGTTGCTCAAAGCCTCATCCAGCCTGACCTTCGACGCCTTCAGGGAGGGGGAATCCACAGCCTCTCTGGGCAACCTGTTCCAGTGTCTTATCACTCTCACAGTACAGAATTTCTCCCTAATATCTTGTCTAAATCTACCATCTCCCAGTTTAAAACCATTTCCCCTCCTAATATCACTACATGTCCCTATAAAAAGTCCCTCCACATCTATTCTGTAGGAACCCTTCAGATACTGGAAGGCAGATATAAGGTACACCAAGAACCTTCTGTTCTCCAGGCTGAAGAGCCCTTGTTGTCCCTGCCTGTTCCTATATGGGAGGTTCTCCCACCCTCTGTTCATCTTTGTGGCCCTCCTCTGGACACTCCAGCAGCTCCATGTTCTTTTTGTTTTGGGGGCTCCAGAGCTGGACACAGTACTTCAGGTGAGGTTTCATGAGAGAACAGTAGAGAGACAAAATCACCTCCTTTGACCTGCTGATCATACTTCTCTTGATGCAACCGAGGATACAGTTGGCCCTCTGGGCTGTGAGCGCACACTGCCAGCCCATGTTGAGTCTTTAATCAATCAACACTCCTAAATCCTTCTCAGAGCTGCTTTCAAGCCATTCTTTGCCCACCTGTATTTATGCCTGGGATTGTCATGACCCAGGTGCAGCACCTTGCATTTTACCTTACTGAACTTCATGAGGTTGTCATGGGCCCACCTCCCAATCCTGTCCAGGTTACTCTGATTGTCATTCTTTTCCTCTAAAATGTCAACTGCACCACTCAGATTGGTGTAAACTGTAGACTTGCTGAAAATGCAATCAAGCCCATTGTTCATGCTGACTACATAAATGTTAAATAACACTGGACCCAGCACCAATCCCTGAGGAATGCTATTTGTGATTGGTTTCCACTTGGACACTGAGCCATTGACTGCAACACTCTGAGCGTGACCATTCAGCCAATTCCTTATCCAGTGAGTGGTCTGCCCATCAAATCCTTTTTTCTCCAATTTGGCTGCCAGGATGTCATGCAGGACAGTATTAAATGCTTTGCACAAGTCCAGGTAGATGATATAAGTTGTTTTTCTTTTATCTACTGACTCTGTAAGTACATGACAAAAGGCCATCAAGTTTGTCAGGCATGACTTGCCCTTGGCGAAGACATGCTGGTTACCACAAATCAGCTTATCTTTGTTTTCCATGTGCCTTTGTAGGACCTTCAGAATGATCTATTTCATGATCTTACCAGGCACAGAGGTGAGACTGATTGACTTTTAGTTCCCTGAATCTTCTTTTTTTCCCTTCTTAAAAATGGGGGCTCTGTTTCCCATTTTTCAATCAGTGGAAACTTCATGAGACAGCCATGACCTTTCAAACGTGATGGATAGCAGCTTGACAAATTCATCCACCAGTTTCCTCACAACTCATGTATCTCATTATGTTCTATGGACTCCTAAACCTTCAGGTTCACAAGATGGTCTCAGACCTAATCTTTACTTATAATGGGCAGATCTTCTTTCTCCCAGATTTCTTTCTCTTTGCTTTCTGCAACTTGAGTGGTGTAGCTAGAGTCCTTACGAGTGAAGTCTGAGGCAAAGAAGTCATGCAGCACCTAAACTTTTTTCATATCCCTTGTAACCAGGTCTCCAGTTTTCTTCCAAAGAAGGCCTACTTCTTCCCTGGACTTACTTTTAATGCTGACATTCCTGTAGATTTTCTTCTCTGTGTCCCTGGCTAGATTTTAGCTATCCTAACCTGGGTTTTAGATCTCTTAACCAGATCTTGTTGCTTGGACAACGTCTTTGTAGTCCTCCCAGGTAATCCATTCCTGCTTCCACTCACTATAGACTTTGTTTTTGCACCAAAGTAAGTTCAGGAGCAACTTGTTGATCCACAGAGGCCTCCTTTGCCTACCTTCCTTTCTCAGGATGCACTGCTTCTGGGCTTTCAGGACACGGTCCTTGAATATATTGTAGCTAGTTTACCTATTTTAAAAGGCCAATGTACAACAAAATGCATACTTACCTCATGCTTAAGCATAAGTCATAATATACAAAATGAATAAATTATTAAAAAAAAAAAAAAACAACCCTTTTCTTGAACGTGCAATTATGTCATCTCTAAATCATTAGAGTATCTTCATCTTTGACATGACCGAGATAACACCTGCCCAGAGAAAACCATCTTATGAAAATGCATTCCTAAGGACTAAAACCAACATATCCTATGTTGGATACAAATCTACCTACAGCGGTTTGGAGACAAATATCTACCTACTGTCTAAGAAAATGAACAAGTACAGGAGGTAGTGCCAGGTACCTGGAAACCCTGAATCATAACAGTGCAATCATGCATATCTTATTATTTGAAATTAATGAAGGAAACAATTCTTAGCAGTAACTATATCTTACCTATTACAGCTAAATATGAACTTTTTTCTCCTCCTATAGCACGCAGTAATAGCTCTTCTTTTTTGTTTATTTCTGAAAGAGTGAAAATATGTAGTAAGAAGATAAGAGACTAGAGGACATGCATCTTTGCCTTTGAGATCACAAAACAGTCTATTAAATAACTGAAATGACTCATAAGCTACAAGACTTGCAGTGACACTTTGCATTGGAGCTGGTTATGGTAAAACATCAGTTATCAGAGGAGCAAATTGGATACTATGCAGCATCATTTGTGTTAGGTATATGTAAAGTAACTATCAGTCTCTGCAATAATCAAGTTTTTCAAGTGTACTTCAACACTTAAAAAAACATTTTTGTAGATTTTCATAAAAAGACTTGAATAAGAATAAGCCATTGTTAGATCTTAACAGCTTGAAAACACTGCTTTCTTGAATTGATTGCTCCAGTGAGAAATAAATTCAGAAAGCCTGAATTGCTAGGTACCATTGCATTCTTTCTGATCTGAGGTACAACTGTTTTGCACATCTTTCATTTAACCAGGAAAGATCAATGAAATCTGCATTCTTTTCCTTATTAAAATATTGTCTGAGTTTTACACCATACAAATTTCATGCTTTTAAATATTCTTCCATTTGTCTTTCAGAAAGATCAACTTTAAATTACCAAAATATAGCTTATATTTTATTACTGAATTTTCTGCTCTCACCAAAATCAGCTGTACTGCACTACACTTAATGGTACTGACGTAGAGTGCTTAACAACGCTTCATGTATTATGGTGCAAAGTTAGAAATTTACAATCTTTTTCAGAGAGATGTTTCACCATTGTATTATGGACAGTTTTGGTGTCTAGCAATTTGGAGGGTGTAATTGCCTTAACATCCATGAAATGACAAATTGTAAGCTACTGGCTAAGACAAGTTCATCCGATTTTCCCCACCATGCAAATGTATTCCACACATCATTTAAACAGCTCAAACTGGAAAAGTCAGAAAAGTATTTACTTGAAATCTGGACAGCTCTATCTTAGTGCTTCTGCTTTTATCAGGTGTTGTCCAAACCAAACAAATGTTCTAGAATTGGTCTGATATGGGACTAATCATTAATAATTTTAAGTCACTTTTTATTCCCCCCCACAGAATTATTATTTTACATAACTACAGCAATGATTCTGTCACTGCACAAGCATTCGTATAACATATACTACTCTCCAAATAACCCTAGTAATGTCTCCAAGTTACAATTTTCTGCCCTTTTCCGGGGAAAATAAACTTTTCTCCATGAAATACAATTTCCTTATAAGCTGCAATCTTTCTTCTCTGGAAAAATAAATTCTGGTGACCTTTGGGTATTCTTCTAGAGAAGTTTGATCTTTTCTGCGACACTGTGAAAGGAACAGGAGCCTTGGCTTTTCAGTACCAGCCTGTTGAGATGTAACAATGAATCAGACATGGGTTTAAGGTTTGCAGAACCCTTAAGTTTCATCTTCAAAAATCTGCAGTGTTCCTGCTTTGTTACATTGTAAGGGTGTCTAGACAGAGTATCAGTAACTGAAGTGCCTCACCGTGCACATGCTCTGCCTGCAGATAGTACTACATCATGCACAGACATGGTCTTTGACATCTTACCAGAACACTACATCTTTGCTTTTTCCCAAGGATAAGAGTAATTTGCATTGTGCATGAAGTCGCAGCAATCTAATATGCACAGGTATTTTCTACAGGTTTTTCTTTAGCCAATGGCAGCTAGTCACTCATTCTGAATATGCGCCAGCAAAGCCACAGCATCAGTTAATGTGTCAGCAGTGTGTGCAACAGCATTGGAGGACCATCAATCCTGTACCTACATTCTGCAAAGTAAATATAGTGCATGATTTATTATGTCTGGTTCCCAATTTTTTCTCCCTCACTCTTGAGCTGCTGTGCCTGACTCTGCATGTCTAGGTTTTTAATTCTAAATTTCTAATAGTCATGCTTCATTCCAAAGTTAGATAGAAGTATTTAGGGTAAGAATGTAAGGTTCAATACTGTATAGTATAACTACATTTTATCACAGTCTGTGAATACTCTAATCCTATATTTGCTCTCATCAGTCAAATCAGCTTCTAAAATGATGCAAATAAATGTCAGCCTGCATTCTAATAAAGTTAAGCATTAACATCTTTAAAAAGTTCTGAAGCTTTGATGGGTTTGGCATTTTTTTATCAGAGCTTCACTTCTACCCATAAAGCAGATTTAACTGTTATGTAACTTAGCTCACAGTGATTTTCCTCAGCAGCTCTTCACAATGAGAACACATTTGCTGTGTTTACCAACTACCAATTCATTAACAAAATCAGAAATATTTAATATTTTCTGATTGTCTACAAGCAACAAAATACATCCAGGAAACCTGTATTAATAACAAGTTTCCATTTCTATTTATTATTTATTATTATTATTATATTATTAGCCTAACATGTAGGCTTCCTCTTTTCCATATTGGTCATATAATGATGAAAATCTATATTGCTTTAGAAGTTTCACTCTCTCTCTCTCTCTCTCTTTTTTTTTTTTTTTTTTTTTTCCCGCTGACTCCACCTGAATTTATAGTAAGGAAGTAAATCAATGCATTAATACATTATATTAGAAATAATGCATTTTGTCATGCATACTTTCCTCTTTTTGGATAATAAGTTAAAGTTATTTTTACTGAGGCAATGCTATTTTAGATGTAGTTATTTTAATACTTTTATTGTGTTATTGAGTATTCAGAAATACTGAATATCTTTTCTGCTTGCAAAAACATCATCATAGAGAAAAAGAAAAAAGAAAAAAAAAAAAAGAATATTTTTGTTGTTTCTGACATGCATCCTGGTATCCATTTATCTTGATGTCTCCAATTTTGGTATTTCTTTGGACTGATGGCATAAACCAAGCACACAGAACCTTTCATGACAGAAAAACTAGTCAGGAAAACTCCACAAATCACTTAGGATGCTATTCATCTCACTTAACTTCAGACATGTACATCTGAGTTAATCACTGCATACTCCCTTTATAGTCAATGTGGAGAAATAAGCAGTTTTAGGATGCAGTTTATCTGATCTATTCCAGATAGCTACTTCAGGATAGAATCAATCACTCTCTCAGGCTGTCTTCTTTTCATCTTGACTATAAAAGTAGTCCAGAGTGACTAGGTCAAATGTAAATGTCTTCCTTTTAGACATTTATGGTTGATGAGGTAAATCTTTCCATGAGATATAGTGCAAAACATGGTTACATATGGAATGCATGCTGAGGTAAAATACTCCTGTGCAGCTGTGAGAATGTAATGCTCTATTTTGTTCTGCTTTTCTCAAATTTCAGTTACAGAAACAGAAGGCAAACTTCTGACTAAAAGTGAATGCCAGTAGTTAAGTTACTGTGCTGACTACACTTTGGAAAGCTTTGTATATGCATCTTAATTCCATTGCACAGTGGTTTACGTATGTAGATCCTCAGATTGGGATGAATGTGCAACTGGTTTGCTAATTATCTGCACTCCAAATCAGCATCAGATCAAAACTTGCTCAGCATGGAAGATTATTGGCCACAGTTAGGCACAGCAGTCCTGAATGTTCTGATAAAGAAACAGGGGTCATGGAGTTTGGGTCAAAAGGAAACAGAAGACTGCTGTGTTTCCTACAGATTGCCTGTTCTTTGCTGATTTGCCACTTGGGAATTTTCAGAACTTTAAGGATACGGTGTGCTGATAAAGCTATAAGAATAGATCAAATCACAATATATTGCTCCTCCTGTTTTGAAAAACTGCCATATATATTCATAGCTCTGATTTAAAAAATAAATAAATAAATAATGAAAATGGAGGAGCTCTGCTCATAATTAACTGAATGAAAAGAAATAAAAGGAATAAGCCAGTTGAAATCCATTAATTACTGGTTAAGAAAGTCATAGATTGCTGTCGTCATGTGCATACAAACAAAAATTTAATGCTCCTGATTTGGGCACATAACAAATAACTTTAAAATTTAGAAATGAAAATTGAAAGGAAAGAGGTTTAGAACCTGCAAAATAAGTATATACCACTGGACCAGGTTAATACTTGGGTGACAGAAAATTCCAGAAGGCAATTTAAATCCCACCAGAGCATAAATACCTTCTGGAGGTATCTATGACTATAGCTATATTCTCCAAGGTGTACCACAGCATTCTCCCCCATCCTGCCCCATTTCCTATGCAGATTCTGAACTCACAGAAAGTAACATAACACCTCTTTGTGGTATAGACTCATGCTTTCTTTCTATGAAACTTGTATGTGTGATGACATTGACAGTATACAGTGTGCTTAGAGAAACAGAATTTTGCACACCTGGGTTCTATATTCTAGGTATAACTTATTCTTGTCCTATTCTTTTTTTACAGGTATTCTAGATCTTTCAGCACCATGATATAAACACCATAGTAAAGTCAAATGAATTCAGGCTACGTAGCACGAACTGCAAGTGCATTAAATAAGAGGTGCTGTTGTTTTCAGGTAGTTCTGACGAGGGACACAGTCCCATCTTCTGTATTTGCAAGAAATGGGTACTGGATTTTAAACTGGTGACAACAATCAGAGATGTGACACAGGTGTCAGTAACAGCGAGACCTGGGGTTGCTATCTCATAATGTCTAAGATATTAGCACTATCTTGTGGTTTGATCAGGAAGAATCTCAAACTACTTTTGGAAAAAGATGATTGACAGTATATATCAGAATGGGATTATCAGTATTTCAGTGACACAAAAATTTGCATCAACAATTTCCTTTGTTGATTTTGGGCTTTCACTTCAAGTATTAAAATAGGAAATGACACTTTATTTTTTTGAGTCTTTTCCATTACCATCTCTCTTTCTGCTAATAGATTTTGAAAAATATATCCCTTCTCTGGAAGTAAGGAACCTACAGCATCTTAGCAGCTTTTGGGGGTGGGTGGCAGGATGGAATTTTCCATAATTTTCAGAATCAGAGAACAACAATGTGGCTACATAAATTGAATTACTATCTGGATTCCACCATCATTATCATTACTATTATTATTATTAATCAGGCAGTCAGAAAGTATCAGAAGACACTGTGTACTTAATGTCTTCTTCATAGAATAATTTACTGGTTACACTAGAAAAATTTCACATAATGGTGTAAGATTTCATAATTATAGATTTACCCAAGGGGCCAGAATAGTTCCACTTTAGCCCAAGAAGGGAGTGCTAAATGCATACGTACACACAAATTTATATTTACATATAAACATATACGTACTTTAGCCCTTCTTGGGCTAAAGTCATGTGTATATATATATAACATTCAAATTGTAAAAGCCTCAGAGACCAATGTGGATTCATAGTTAAATCTATTTTCTACCACACCATGCAAATAAATATTATCTATATATTATGTTTTCATTAGGGCATGCAATTAAGTTAGACACAGGAATGGTCCAGATTCTTGGCTTTATTCTTTGTGATGCTTAAGCAGCATAAATGGGCTATAAAGTCAATTTAACAAAGCAGATGAAGATTCTCTTGTGTAGAGGGAATATGAAATGGAAATACGCCACTTCTCTTGCAATACTGATTAGATTATAGTGGCGTGGTTCAGAATGCTGCTGTGATACCATGAACCCTTTGAACATAATGGCCCTTTGGAATTAGATTCACAAAATTAGGTCTGGAATCAGACCCAGGACTGTAATACAATATCAGATCTTTTATGTCATACCACCTGTGTTCATTATGTATGGACACAGCTGAGAAGCTGGTCAATGTATTTAACAACTTACTTAGAACACAGTCTGACAAAAAAGCCAACAATCACCATGATACAGTATTAAGATAATCCTTGATTACATTCAAGCTCTATGAGAACATATAGTTTGGCTACACATCTCCCAGTAATATACAGATACAATATTCATTTGGAAAAGCATGTTTTTCCATTGCCAGTTTGATTTTTTCATTGCCTTTATTCTTTCAACTGAGCAGTCTTTACTGGTCTGAGTTAAAATGAAGACAAATATATTCTGCATCTGACTCAATCAGGCTTTTGATCTTTGCCTCACTGCAAGTGTTCAAGATGTGGGCAATTACAAAGGTTTGTGGAAATTTACATTTGGGGAAAGAAATGCAGATTGTAACTGTTTCTAATGTTTTCCACAGCTTATGTGACAAGCCCCTCAGGAAACAGTGTTTTGGATGCTAACTCTCTTGTTACCATATTAATTGCCTTTGTCATGACAGTTCTGGCATCTGAAAATGGCTGGGAACATGCTGTGCTCCTCAGGAGACCAATCAAGGGCAGGGGAAATTGGTTTATTGGTTCCCAAAGCAGCCTGCACTAAAGGTGCCACTATTCAAGCATAGTTTTGAGTCTCCTAGCTTGAATGAGGAGCCAAAGACACTCCAGGCTAAGGAAAACAGAACTTTCATTTAGAATAGCGAAAGGGAAACTGCAAAGTTTATTTTGCTGCCAGGGTGATTTCTGCCATTAGCTTTTGTGTGCAAATCAGTGTGAAACGGTACAGAGGGTGGGACCTAGAATCAGGATTGCCAGAATCCAGTGAGGTCCCAGGCTTCCCATGAGGGCTTCTGAATATCTTTGCTTTTAAATTAACTTCAGCTGAGCTTGCTTTCAGTTTAGGTTTCCCTGTGATCAAACAAAACAGTCACAGGGACAGACTACAAACTGTAGAAAAGGGATCAAGGGACAAATATCAGGGGAGAAATAATTATGAATGTTAATTTAAGTGATGCTGAATTTATAATGTAAGAACAAGGAGATATTAATTTCTGGTGATTTTTTCTTTCTTTGAGAGGAGTGGCAAGCAGCTTCTGTGCTGTAGGTGATAGACTGTAGGTGGTAAGAGGGTGGGTCAGGATGGCAGGTAGTGGAGCAGCCAGAAGAAAATGGAAGAAAAAGAACATATGGAGAGAAAGATCACATGCATGTTGAAAAGCCAAAGAAGTTGCCACAAGAAAAAAGAGACAAGAAAAAAAAGTGACTGATTCAATTACTTCAGGTTATGCCCAGAAGACTTGGTTTCAGTAAAAATTCAGTGATACAGCAGAATTACATCCTTAATATTAAATAAGGGAAGAGAATCTGGTGAACTGCAGGAGATACAGAGAAAGCGTACAGCCTGACCCTACTATCTTCTCTATGTCTCAAAAAAGCAGGGAAGTCGTATTTTGAATTTTTACTCACATATGCAAAATCTTTTTTTTTTTTTTTTTTTTTTGACAGTGAAACAGTGAAATTGATGTGTGAAACTGATTAAATATTAGTGCAATAGGGCCAGAATAGTAGACCTATTTCAGATTATTCTATTGGAAATAAGTAAACAAATAAATAAATTATTAAGAGAAAAAAAGTGGGAAAAAAAAAATCAGGCTTGGTAACTAATATAGGAAAGTCATCCTATATATTTTTTTCTTCTCTTCCTTTTAAATAATCACAACTTGACTCTTGATCTGCATGTCAAAAAAAAATATGGATGAAAAAGGTACGGGAGAATTGTGTGCCTATTCTCTTCCACTGCCTTAGCTACTTGTTTTTGTTTTGAGAATCTGCTGCACTGAGCATCTCCTGCAAGAGTGGCTCACTTATCTCTCACACAGTGCTCACTCACATTAAAGCTCATGCATCTTTACGTACGCATACTAGAGGTCACAGAATGCATCTTTTATGTCCTGAAGGCCACACTAGAAACTGTAAGTGCTTCCATAATGTGGACATGTCTCAAAATAGCACAGAAATCTGCAGAAACACAATAGAGAACACTGTGCCTCTGAAAAGAGAATGCCATATTTTGTACCCAACAAAATAGTAAACTTTTACAGCAGAATTTAGATATAACAAGCAACCAAAATGGATGAAGCACAGAATTATGCAGGATATTTACTGCTTCCTTCTTTTCCTGATTTAAACGAAGTATTTTGGCAGCAAAACAGAAGCTATGAGTCAGGGAGAGGCACAGGGATCAGTAGGGTTTAAGTGAGAGCATCAGCATGTCATGACAGATTGTGAATGGCATTGCATCTATTATTTATTTCTTACTCACATCCCAATCCACAGTTAAGGGAAGTGATTTGACAAGCAAGACATGTACATAAATTGCCCATCAGATGATATAATCTACTACTGAAGGAACAATTCAAGGCACCCAAAATACACAATATAGCCTACATACTAAGTGCGTAATTGTCCAAAATGCATGCCCGGAACTTTACAGCCTTTTTTATTTTCAAGAATTCTCACAAAACATAGTATGAAATTTCAACACAGACAACATTTCAAAAAAGGATCACAGAGTGATCAGGGGACAGGGACAAACTCCCCTGACAGCAACATTTAAGGATTTGTCAGGAGAACAGCTAGATAAGCATAAACCGAGCTCCAAACACAGGTAACAGTGTAGTTCACTACAAGGACACAGTCTTTTTCTGCAGTAATTTTTGTTCAAGAAAACCTCAAAATCCATTTTCGTAGATAGTTTCCCTGATGAATTTAAAAGCATTTTGTAACACTACTAGTAGTACACATCCATCCCCTCCTTCTTATTTTTCCCAGTTGAAAAATAAATTAGACAAGATGTTTTTGCCTTGAACAGACTTTCTAGGGTAGATATAAAATATCTGATGCCTTTGCTGTTTGCTAAAGGATGAAAAAGAATAGTTTCATACAACTATTAAGAAACCATTTAGATAAATATTTCTTTGTCATCTATGAGTTGGTTCCTACTACCGCTAATACTTAATTTGGTACTTCCTCTAGCAAAGAGTTTAAAAATGGCTTCCTCATTTTCTACCTGAGTAGACACATGCACAGAGTGCTATTGTGATGGGTTTGAGATGGCATGAAGCTTTTTTCATTGTTTCATTGTTTTCCAACCTATGGGAATTAGTACATAGAATAAGGCAATGGTAATAAGTAGAAAGAAAAAAATATATATATTACTTTTAGCCAGAAACACTGACATCCACATGTTATTTAGGACTATAGAATATCAAGTATAGCAATCTGTCTAGCTTCCAATTACATATTTCATACCAGTTAATGAGTTTCTATCTAATTTTCCCTCAATATTATTATTATACAAATAATAATAATGAGAAAAACAACAGTAATCATTGTCATCATCATAGACAAGAGGAATTATGGCATCTTTTATTTTAACTAAATAATTTATTTTTTAGTAAGACATAAAATTTAAAATAGGGGGAAAAAAAGTGTTATTTGACATATTTAAACAGAAGATCTTACTCAATATTTTGTATTACTTGATGCACCTTGTACAACAAAACGAAATTCATTAATGCATACCTTCCTTCAGAAGGAAGGATAGACAAAATATGAAAGGACATATATTGCATATCTAGGGAGAAAGACTGACTTCATAAGCAAAAGAATTAGCTTAAATATGTAAGTCAGAGACTAGTAAATCACTTGTAGCTCACCACAAAGCTACATATTGCTGGCATATTAGTTACACCTTTAAAAGTCTTTCTAAGAGAAAGTGAACTGTTAAAAGCAGGAGGGACATTTCTCTTGCATACTTTTACAAATGTTCCATGTGTTATATTTCTCAGTAACTATACAAACTGGACATTTCTTTATTTCCATCTCCTTCAAATATCACATCTCTAAATTGTCTTTCTGAATACGCATTTATATAACATGGATTTTATGAGTCCCTGATCAGGAGAAGAGTTTTTAAAAGGTGAGAAATATCAAAGAAAAAATCTCAAGAAATCTAAAAACAGATTATAAAGAAAATAAATGTTTTGGAATGAAATAAGAATTTTACTTTCATAATATCCATTTTTTTCTTTTTTTATCTCATTCATAATCTTGTATCTACATTTACTTTTATAACTGAATGAATGGAAATTCAAAAGAAATTTTACTTTAGAAACAATCAATTAAAAAATAATCAGTTTAGAAATAATCCTTTATTTTTACTGTTATTTATTTATTTATTGCAAATACAAAAGACAGCAAAATGTCAGAAAAATAAAATAAAATAAAGAATTGAAAGTTACACTTCTGCATTAGAACTATGTGCTAAAAGGCAAAGACTGTGTTAGATTGGATCCTCCTAAGTTATTACTCCCCAAAATCTGAACAGATGTGTTTCTAACTTAGCAGAACAGATCACTAAAGCCTGGAAAGTTTCACAGCATTTGCTAAGTTTTGAAAATGTTATTGAAACTGAAGAAATTCCTGACATTGTACCAATACCTGCCTTAATACCAACAATAAATCACAGAATCACAGAATCACAGAATAGCCAAGGTTGGAAAAGATCTTCAAGATCATCCAGTCCAACCACCCACCTATCACCAATAGTACTCACTAAACCATGTCCCTCAACACAACGTCCAAATGTTCCTTTAACACCTCCAGGATCAGTGTCTCCAGTACCTCTCTAGGCAGCCTATTCCAGTACTTGACCACTCTCAGAAAAGTAGAATTTTCTAATGTCCAGCCTAAATCTCCCCTGGCGCAGCTTGAAGCCATTCCCTCTAGTTCTATCACCAGTTACACGAGAGAAGAGGCTGACACCCAGTTTGCTACAACCTCCCTTCAGGTAGTTATAGAGAGCAATAAGGTCTCCCCTGAGCCTCCTCTTCTCCAGACTGAACAATCCCAGCTCCTTCAGCCACTCCTCATAAAGCCTGTGCTCCATACCCCTCACCAGCTTTGTTACCCTTCTTTGAACCTGCCTCAGGGCTTCGATGTCTTTCTTGCAACAAGGGGCCCAAAACTGGCACATTACTCCAGGTGTGGCCTCATCAGAGCTGAGTACAGGAGGACAATCACTTCCCTGTTCTTGCTGGCCACACCGTTTCTGATGCAAGCCAGGATGCCATTGGCTTTCTTGGCCACCTGGGCATACTGCTGGCTCATGTTCAGCTGAGCATCAGTCTATACCCCCAGGTCCATTTCCTCTACACAGTCTTCCAGCCACTCTGCCCCAAGCCTGCAGAATTACCTGGGGTTGTTGAGGCCAAAGTGCAGGACTCAGCATTTGGCCTTGTTGAACCTCATCCCATTGGCTTCAGCCCAGCTATCCAGCCTGTCCAGATCCCTCTCGAGAGCCTCGCTACCTCCAGGCAGATCCACACTTCCAGCCAACTTGGTGTCATCTGCAAACTTACCAAGAGTGCACTCAGTGCCCTCATCCACGTCATCAATAAAGATATTGAAGAGGACAAGCCCCAGCACTGACCCCTGGGGAACACCATTCGTGACAGGTTGCCAGCTGGATTTAACTCCGTTCACTACCACTCTCTGCACCCAGCCCTCCAGCCAGACCCTTACCCAGCCAAGAGTGTACCCGTCCAAGCCACAGGCTGCCAGCTTCTGCAGGAGAATACTGTGGGAGATAGTGTCAAAGGCTTTGCTGAAGTCTAGGTGGACTATATCAACAGCCTTTCCCTCGTCCACCAGATGGGTCACTAGATCATAGAAAGAGATCAGGTTGGTCAAGCAGGACCTGCCCTTCATGAACCTGTGCTGACTAGGCCTGATCCCCAGGTTGTCCTGCACATGCTGTGTGATTTCTCTCAAGGCAATCTGCTCCATAACCTTCCCGGGCACTGAGGTCAGGCTAATGGTCCTGTAGTTCCCCAGATCCTCCTTACAACCCTTCTTGTAGATGGGAGTCACACTGGCAAGCCTCCAATCTTCTGGGACCTCACCAGTCAACAAGGAGTGCTGATAGATAATGGCGAGCAGCTTGGCTATCACCTCCACCAGTTCCCTCAGCACTCTCAGGTGAATCCCATCTATCCTCATGGACTTGTGACAGTCCAGCTGGAGTAGTAGGTCTCTGACTGTGTCCTCCCGAATCACGGGGAGTTTTGTCCACACTCCAGTTGAGACTACCAGGTCAGAGAGTGAAGTACCCTGAAGATAACTTGTGTGACCTTTAAAGACAGATGTAAAGAAGGCATTCAGAACCTCTGCCTTTTCCTTATCCTCAGTGGTCACATTCCCTGCCTCATCCAGTAAAGAATGGAGATTCTCCTTAGTCCTCCTCTTACTGTTGACATGTTTGTAAAAGAGTTTCTTGTTTCTTTTTACCCCAGCAGCCAGGTTGAGTTCAAGCTGGATTTTGCCTTTATGATTTTCTCTCTGCACATCTTAACAACTTGTCTGTACTCTTTCTGAGTCACCTGTCCCTTCTTCCACAGGGGGTAGATTCTCTTTTTCTCCTGGAGCCTCAAGAATAGCTCCCTATTCATCCACGCTGGTCTTCTTCCCCACCGGCTCATTCTGCAGCTCAGGGGGACAGCCCGCTCCTGTGCCTTTAAGACTTCCTTCTTGAAGAGAGACCAGCCATCTTGACCCCTTTACTCTCTAAGACTGAAACCCAAGGCATTCTCCCAGTAGCCTTCTGAATAATTCAAAGCCCGCCCTCTGGAAGTCCAAGGTAGCAGTTTTGCTGTTCCCCCTCCTGGCTCAACCAAGAATCGAGAATTCTACCATTTCATGGTCACTCTGTCCAAGACAGCCCCCGACCTCTACATCTCCCACCAGACCTTCTCTGTTCGTGAACAGCTTTTATCCCCTTCCCCCTTCGTATCTAGTTTAAAGCCCTCTCTACAAGTCCCACCAACTCCTGAGCAAGGATCCGTTTTCCCCTTTGGGATAGGTGATAGGCAGCCCTCTTACCAGGTGCCAAGTAGACCGCTCCATGATCAAAGAACCCAAAATTTTTGCATTTGTACCAGCCTCTAAATGGCAAAATCCACCTAAGGTATTCAGGAACCCCAGCTCAGACTCTTTCTCAAGTACTATGAATAAAACTTAAATAAACTTTTTTTTTTTCCTTTTCTTTTTTTTTTTTTTTTTTTTTTTTTTTTTAGGGGAGAATAATGCCTTCTACTTTTATTTAGAAAATTAGAAAAAATCTCTCAAATGGTACCACTGCTGCTTTACACTTGCAGTGTATACCTCTAATTGTCCACACGAAGGATAAACCAGGTACTACCTGCATGCTTCTTTCCTTTCAGAGTGGTTGAGATCACAGAATTTATAAGTCCCAGTAGAAGCAAGAAGCAATCTCACTTATACCATCTTCTTTTTTTTTTTTTTTTTTTTTTTTTTTTTTTTTTTTGTCTGTTGAAGAAAACAGTGTGCCATATCCAAGAGCACTTTGTCCTGGAGTGACTAATGTTGCTGCTGCAGTGTATTTGGAAGACAGCATGTTAGGTATAAAGAATCAAGATCCTCAGCAAGAAGCACAGCAAGAAATCAGAGAAGTATTTTCTAACCATAGAGAAGAGACAGGAGAGATGAATAGGATACAAGAGCTGAATTCTTCTCTTTTGCCTCAGGAAATGAGATAGGCACATAACAGGTATGCTCTCTGCTAGTGGCTTACTTTATTTACAGAAGAAATATCACAGATGGATGCACTAGTTTACATTCTGAAATACCTTCTCTTCAGATGTAAATGATATGGTGAAAATAAAACAACACTGGTATTTAGGTAAAGACTCAAAATTGTTTTAATCTTTTCTGTGTTTCACCAGTTGATGAAATCCTGCTGTATTTTATCTAGAAATACTGATTATTGTGATGTGAAAATTCAGTGGTTCTCTTAAAGAAAACACTTTCTTGGAAGCATTTGGCCACAGAATAAGAGAAAATAGGGTTGACAAAGACCAATGGAGGTGATCTAGTCTAATCTCCCATTCACACTGAGACTATCACTGTACAGTACTTGGTTAGGTTGGTTAGGTCTTGCACATTGTAAAGGATGGCTGTCTCACAGCTTCCCTGGGTTCCCTGGGTTCCCCAGTGTTTCTATGTTTAAATTATCCCAAACTTTCAGGCTAAATCTCCCGAGACATAATGTGTTTCTCTTGTCCCTTGTTTTTACCATCCTTATAAACTACTCCATATCTTGCTTTTCCTTTTACTACTCCAGCATGGGCTATCCTTTACAGGAGATCTATGAAACATTTTTGTCTTTTATTACAGTAAGATTCAGTAATTATATCATTTGTGAAACTGCTGTTGACTTAAAAAGAAACATCAAAATATTCCTGATTTATTTAAAAATATATCACTGGAAATCTATCTTTCACTTTTTAAAGTTGTTAATTCATGAGAAATTCATTGTGGACTTTATGACTTAAATGGTTTGAAGGAAAGAGCCAATGCACATAAACTTCTAGACTCCTTCATGGCACCTTTTAGGTGAAATATTACACAAGATTATATTCTAATCTCTTGCCTTAAAAATATGTTATAGTCTACCACAAGCATGGCTTTGTCCTGTGGAGTTTAGCTTCATTGCTCATTTGTTTCTTTCTCAGCCTATTCGTTTATATTGCTGGCTGTAATTCTACTCATTTGTCTAAGTAAAATTGACCTTGATTGCTTCTCCTTCCCCACTTACCCCAACTACCTCCATGAATTTCACTTAAAAATTGTGCGTCAGGAGTTTACATGTTCTCAGCTGATGGCATCAGAAGTCCTAGTTTGAGTCAGAGAACGAGGGGAATTTTATCAATGATAAAGATGAAAATTAGAAATCTGATTTTTTTAGTTACATTTGAAACTCATGCATGTGGGTGTATGACACACTGAAATCTGGGTGTGCAGATGGCTGGTTTGCATTCTTATTTCAGATTTTGAACATTTATTTTCTTTTGCTACTTTCTTTGTCCCATTCAGTCCTACACTTGGAGTTCCATACATTGGAAATACAGGTTGCATTGCCACCAGCAACCTGATTTGGGAAGTGGAGTATGTGAAACAACAAATAAAGCAATGGAAAACTTATTTTCTGCCTAGATCCTTATTTGAGTGAGCCTGATATGACTCAAGCTATAAGCAGCCTCCTTTCTCGGGGTGGAGCTTTATATACTCAGACTGACATCATCAACATTAGGTATTCAAGAACCCAGTAAAAAAAATACTTGTTTCACTAAAACTAAATGATTTCACAAGAAGGATTAAAAAAAGAAAAGAGAAGAAACTCTTCATGACAGACTGTAGTCTTTCTATGTTTCCTAAGGCTTATTCTTTTCTATCACCGGAGGAAGACTTATTACTTTGAGACTTATATCTTTGTCTCTGACAATCTGTTCTTTGCACAAAAGTTCAGTAAAAATATACTGTTCCCTCTCTCTCTTTCTCGCTCCCTCATACTCAAGAGTCTTTTCAATAACATTAAAATAAGTCAATATACTAGCTTGTTTTATGCACTTACATATTGCTGATCCTGGGCAAGTAGCATTCAGATGTTACTATTTAGTTTCCATCAAGAAATTAAACTAATTTCAGTTGAGAGCTTTTTTGGTGTCATTCAGTTTATAGTCACATCCTGATAGTTTCAGCTAGTGCTTTGGTTTCAGCTGGGACAGAGCTGATTTTCCCAAAATGAAATAGAAGCAAATAGGAACTGAATGTTTCGCTGCCCACAATCTCTATACTGAGCTTTCTGGCATGGCCAGGATTTCTCTCTCTGAGGAACATAGCTTTCCACATACATTTCAACCTTCATCAGAAACAGATCCAATCAGTTCTTACATCTATAAATCTGTGGGGAAAACTGAATTCACAGGGCCTTATTTATAACTCACTGAATTGGGACATGGCTATAGTGTTTAAAATATATTACTTCAGAAAGAAATGTATGTACTTCTTTCATTTATTCATTTATTTATTTTTTCTACACATGGAACTATTGAGAAATACTCAGAAATTGTTCAGTAATGCATGACTAAATTACATAGGTATTCTGATTTCAAACATATGAGATGAGAAAGGAGCCTATAAATCAATACAAATTGAAGAGGGAAGTCTGCAGAATATGGAAAAAGGATCTAGCCACCTGAGATAAACACATAAATGCACAAGGACATGCAGGGATGAAACAGGGAAACCTAAGATCCTCTTGGAAGTATTGTCAACAGATTGAGGGAAGTGATTTTTCCCACCAGTACTGGTGAAGCCATATCTTAAGCAGTGTCCTGTCCATGAATGTGCATAAAGGAACTGATCCATCGTGGACAAGTATGGAGTACAAAGAAGGTCTGAGAGAGCTTGGAATTTTCAGCCTGGAGGAGTTCAGGAGGATCTTATCAACCTCCATGAATACTTAAAGGGAGGGTGTAAATGAGGCCAAGCTCTTTCATTGGTGCCAGTACTAGTAAAAGTATTAATGGGTACAAACTGGAACACAAGTGGTTTCTCTGAACATCTTTAGGCACTTCTCCACTGTGCAGGTCACTGACCACTGGCACATGTTGCCCAGAGGGGCTGTGAAATCTCCATGCTTGGAGATATTCAAAAACCATTCAAAAAGATAGAGTCCCGAACAGTTGAATCTATATAGACCTGTTTAAGCAGGACCAGGAGACTTCCATCAGTCCCTTCCAACCACAGCATTATGTGATATTTTTCTAACAGTTGCACACCTGCTAACAGTAAAGAATAATCCAACAATAATTCTAAAAATAATTCCCTTTGTCTGCAAAATTTTCTTTGTAATATTATGTATAATGTATGCATTTTTGTCTATATAAATCCATCTACATCTATCTATATTAATCTACATATTGTCAAAGAAAAAACAGAAAAGTAAAGGTTATTCAAGATTTTCTTAAGGTATAACATCTTTGATAAATATTGCATAAAGTACAGAACTCTCCCTTCATCTTCTATCTGACAAGTGAAAAACAGAATTCACTTACAGATCCAAATAATCATCATTTAGTAAACAGGAAAATATATGTACACATCAATAATTATAATTTAAAAAATATTCTTTAAACTATTTTTTCCATTCAGAGTATTACAGAAAAAGTAGCAGACAGCACCTGAGAAAAATAGTTTGAAATGTTTGAAAGTAGAAAATAAGGAAGGAAAGAAGGAAAGAAGGAAAGAAGGAAAGAAGGAAAGAAGGAAGGAAGGAAGGAAGGAAGGAAGGAAGGAAGGAAGGAAGGAAGGAAGGAAGGAAAGAAAGAAAGAAAGAAAGAAAGAAAGAAAGAAAGAAAGAAAGAAAGAAAGAAAGAAAGAAAGAAAGAAAGAAAGAAAGAAAGAAAAGGAAGGAAGAAAGAAAAAGAAAATTGAATTACCCCGTACTTTGGATTCAAGGATGATAAAAATCTAATAAAAATTTTCCTTTATTTTTAAGATTTTGCATTAAACCATTAGTTTATAAGACATACAACACTAGAAAAAAAATAAGAAAATTCAAAAAATAAGCCTATAGAATACTTGAGAGTTGGGAAGAATTCTCAATGTTGATCTTAACAAAAGACATATATGGAATAAAATTAAATGTATATATTCTGCATTTCTTATTTGTTTGCTCGTTTTTTATGTTGCCTATCATCATCTTGTTTGTCTCCTGTTCATGTAAAATGAGTAACAATAACAAAATGATAACAAACTTCAAAGATTAACAAGAAAGCAAAAAGAAAAACACCACAATATTTTGCCTGAAGAATTTGGCTTTATTTTTTTTGAATCGGACAATTATTTTTCACAAGTTTATTTATTTTCTAACTGTATTTCATTGTGTCAACCATAAAAAAAAATAAAAATAAAAATAAATCTTATATCCATTCTCATCTCTAAATTCCATAAAGACTTCTTAAATATGAAAGTAATCTGATCTTATAGAGAATAGTTTCTAGGAGTCTAATTTATATTGATTGGAAAAAGACCAACAGTTCTAGATCTAGATCTATATTGTTTCAGCTACATAAATTATGTCTTCTATATAAAGCAATGAATAAATAACCTGATCAAACTCACCAGACTTGTTATTTGTATTTTATGTCAATTTTCAAACCCACAGCACAAGGAGATGCTTCATCCCTGGAGGCATTCAAGGCCAGGCTGGATGTGGCTCTGGGCAGCCTGGTCTAGTGGTTGGCAACCCTGCACAGAGCGGGGGGGTAGGTGATCATTGTGGCCCTTTTCAACTCAGGCCATTCTATGATTCTATGATTCTGTGATGATAGTATGTCTGCATTTTTTTAATATGGTGGACCTTCACACATAATCTCAGGAAAATCTGAACTCATTTTACCTGTTTTTACATACTATCAAGCTGATCAGCCAATCTCCTTCTGCAAGACAGATAACTAAATACCCTTGAGGAAGAATTCGTGCTGTTGTAAAACAGTTGTTCACACAGTGATACATCTAAAACCCAGAATTCATGAAAGACCTCTCACTCTCAGATGTTAACTGAAGATACTTAGAAAGCCAACCTAATCCACATAGGAAGTTCATATGTGAAACAAATCTCATTTATACGGATAGGTAGTTTAAGCAGTTAAACATGAGACTTCTACTTGTCTTTGTGATTTAGGTAACTAAGTTCCTTAGAAATTCTCAAAAAGGCTTATCTGAATCATTAGGTGCCTAATTGCTTTTTTTCATTCCATTGACCTTCACATTATCATCTCTACTGCTGAAAACCAGAAAGGAAATAATTGTACTTGCCTACCTCAAAGGGATCTCTATTGTGAAGATAAATGCATTATTTGTGAGGTAATCTGAACCTACGATAATAAAGACCACATAACCATAAAGTTTTTTTGTTTGTTTTTTAAATTTTATTTTATGTTTGAAAACTACATCATGCACAGTGGGAACTTCTAGAGCAGCAATAACAGCAGTAACAATAATTTTCCTAGTCATTTTTAAAAAAATGTTTCTGTAGTACAAATATAGAATGACTAATACCATCATGATTTAGTGGCACTATTACAATAATATGTATATATATATCTAAACATGCTTTTAGTGTGTAAAAGCAGAACCATGAGCTTTTGTTCTATATTGTATCTAAGTAATTTTAAAACTTTCAAAAAGAAAAAAAAAAATGGTTCAAAGAACAAAACTAGAGTGATTTTAAAAGCCCGATCTCTTTGAGACAGGTACATCAGTAACAATGACATTAGAGTTTTAAGAATGCATCACAAGCCTGCAAAGCTTATTGTTTCCCCACATGCTGCAGAGTTCATTATTTCAGGAGTGAAATCTACAAATGTAACAAAATTGAATCGAATATACAAATCTAGATATGTATCTTGAGGGCATTTCAGATAAACACTGAGAAACGATACAAAAGGAATATAAGGAGAGCAAGACTGGAGGAGATATAACTGATAAAATAACAAGATGCTTGGGGGTTTTCTTTGCATCTTCTTTACATGCTCCTTCACAAAATATGTGGACTTGAGAAGCATAAATTCTTTTACTAGGGAAACACAAGAAAGATGAAAATATCTAAGCAGCCAACCACTAAATACTCCTCTACTGACCACTTTCTGTTCAAATCTACTGGAGTACATAAAATCTATTCAAAAATAGATATGACAAAGGATACAGTGTTTGGGTAAAGTGTTTCAATGGAAATTGAACCTAGAGTTTTTACACAGGCTGATTTGAGTATGTTTGGATGACTGCCTCAGTCGTTCCATTCTTGCAGTCCTTCTCACATAAAAAGTTCAGCTGCTGTGAGAGTCACTTCTTTCATTGAGATTGGTGCCTAGTGCTCCCAATGTACCAGACGTAATTTCTCTTCAGGTAAACATATTATCATTCAGTAATAAAAAATTGGATCATATCTTAAAATGTAAACTGAACTGACAGCTTTTTTTTTTTTTTTTTTTTTTTTTTTTTAACACAAGACTATTTCTGTGATCCAGAAATACATCACCAGTTTAGAAAATCCTAGAATTATCAACTAGGAATTAGAAAAGGTTGAGAGGATGAATTAACAATAACTTTCTTGCTTGTACATAGAAATACAAAGTTTCACTCACCACGGTGAAGTGAGCACTCAGGCAATTTAGCCTTAGTCTATGAAGGGCTTTGCTTTGTTTTTGGTTGCACTTTTCCCAAGAGAAAAGAATTGGACAAAAATAAAAAAAATGCCTACTGGCATTAATCAAAATCCTTCTATTGTGGCATATTCTGTATATTAGTTAACAGTAACTTCTACCATTGTGATGATTCTTATTCACTAATGGCTACTTGTGAATGTGTTTTCTTAATCTTGGAGATTAACTCTGCTATACAAGTAGAAATTTGTTGTTTTGTATTGTTTATTTGCTTGCTTACTAGGCCTTGTTTCTGTTTGTTTATTTTCTATCTTACAATGTACCTACAAGTTCAGTAAATAAATGCTTACAGAAAATAACATGCTCAGGCATGAGTGAAACAGCACATCCCAGTACAGTCTTGCACTACAAATCTACAGAAGAGTCGCAGCTTATTTGGAGTAGTTAATAGCCAATTTAAGAAGGGGGATGCAGTTATAATAAGGAGATCCTGTGGATTCTAGCATGTAATGCCTCTAGCTTCATTAGTCTGGTTCTGATACAGGGGAAGATAGGGAAAATATCTGCCCTCGCAGGAGTGACATGTTCTGTGATTTGTGGTGGCCTATAAACTGTGTGTTTCCAATAAGTAATAAGACTGCTTCAGGCTGCATCACAAAACTGCTGAATGTGGGCCACATTCTACCTACAAGTAATAGCTTGGCCACTCTACAAGTTAAATATTTATTTGGTGTGAATCAGTTTCTTGAAATTTCCACTTTATTTTGCAAGGATTCTTTTGATGGTATTAATGCCATAAGCAGAACTAAATATCTGCAAAATTATAGCAAATTTCTCTATAATATTTGACTTGAATCTTATTCTTCCTTCAGTAGATTAAAAGGTCTTTCATCTCTGGAATTTCAAGTAGTATTTTCCTCAGTAATAGGGGGAGGCCACATCTTTACTAGTCGGTTTTTGGACTGTTTTAAATCTTTATAATTTTATAATGTTCTTACCTAAGGCAGTCCAGGGGTGATATGAGAGCCCTGCTCCAAAGGCTGATATAAGCTGTTCAAGACAACATGTTGATACTTGACTTTTTTTTCTTTTTTCTTTTTTTTTTTTTTTTCCTTTCAGCTCACTGAAGTTAAAGAGAGACTATGCCGGCAGTGTCAGGAGACTATGGCTTCTAAACTAGCTATTTTTTACAATTTCATTTAAGAAGATTCTCCTAGTATTAAGAATTAAGTCCCCTCAAAAAGGAGAGAGAGACATCAAAGTTAAAAGATTACAGTTGTTGCTGTTGTCACAGTCCTTGCTGCTCTGCCCACAGAGGCTGCTTCTCATGGTCAAAAATGCTTGGGATGAATTTGCTTTTCAGTCTGTATTATTTAACCATATTACAGCTGTTTCACCATTGTCTTGCTTTACTTAAACACATAGCACATGTTCTGTTGAAATGAGTATTCATATCAGCAAGGTATTAAAGTACTTTCAATGAACCATGTACATTTGCATGTACATGTACACTAAAGTAAATATATAAATAAAAGAAGTAGCTCTTTGCATTACTGAATGAAAAGGTTAATATCAGTATACAAAGGTGTCCTGTAAAAAAGTGCAAGAGTAGCGTGATAGAAAATTTAACTGATGCAAGAGCCTTCATTACTGTGACAATACCAGGAGATGTACAGCAGTGAGAATATTAAAAGCTGACAAAATATTTGGGCTGGTGTCAGCATATTCCAGGTCATGTTGAGAAACCTGTCCTGGTGGAAGTCAGACAGTGTTCACATGGTAGAGAGCTGATAGTGGAGAAACAAAATGATTCCAAATACACACAAACTATCACGGACATCTTCATGTCTGCCACACTTGACAGGATGGCATTTTTTATATTGGGCAATTGCATTGGCTGCAGGAGTCCTGGCATGCAGAAAAGATGAAAAAGGAACATCCAATTATGGATATTAACATGCAGAAATATCCAATTTGGGGATGGAAAATAGTGTTCTCTCTGATGACTGGATGAAATATTTTGGCTACCATCAGAAATTAAGAAACTTTTGTCCTCAGTGGTAGCTATGCCTTAAGGATATAATTGTAAGAATGACTTTTTATGGCAGGACTGGGAATTCAATGTAACCATTTATATCTTTCAATCATATGTGAAGAAACAGGTCAATCACATCAGAAGGGTATCAAATTGAGTCCTGTGCTCCATATCATCTCAGTTCTGTCTCCGTTCCTTCTGGCTCCTTGTTAGCAGGACCCCATGGTCCAGAACAAACTGTGTCCTCAAACTGCTTCCTCCTACTTTTATCCTGTCAATAAATATGACTGTGAATGATCACTTAATGGATATCCATGTTCAGTTCAGAAAATGTCATCTCAGACTGTTTGCTCTAGGGGTCTGATTATTTCTTAGATCTTGTTTCATCCTGCCTCAAGCACCACTGTTTTATCTGCTTTGCAATAGATTTGATTCCCAGCTCAGTGAGCCTCTGCAACACCTGAGGATAGACTTTGGTGTTTTTCATCATGGAGACAAGCTCCCCTGTATTATTATTCCAATCCTCAAGAAGGGCCATCCTGCCAGCCTTAAGCTTTTTCTTGCTTGAAATTCTTTCCTAAAAACAGCAGAATAGGAAGTATGGTGTTGAGAGAAGATAGAGAAATTCTGCAATAACTACCCAGGTGGGTGCTGGCATTGCAGTCTTGCTGTAATGCATCCTTATTAGGAAATCCATTAAGAGACTTTTTAAATAGCCAAAGAATTCCACTCAAGGTTTGTATATGGGGTTTGCCATAGCAGTGTAATAGGTCTATACTGTCTGCACTTTGTCTTAAACAATTTGAGAAATAGGTGTTAACCACAATGATGAAATCGCAATCTAAGAGATTATTCATTTAATACTACCATCAGACAGCATCAAGAATGGAATCTGCAATGAACTGTTACAACTTTAGCACTAGCATTTTAACACTACTGTTAAGTCAATATAAAGGGGATATTTTTGTTCCTGCCAAATGAAAGATGCACAACATAATACATATCTATTGAATTATTACTCATTAGACAAAATATATGGTCTTAAATATCCTAAAGCATTTACTGTTATATTTTCCTTGAAGTAAAGTCCAGAACTTGACACATTATAATTAGCTCAGTCATGTGTGTGCATCCATATATGTTATCTTAGTACTTTTATTGCATGCATATATGTATTCAGGTTCTCTTTCAGAAAATTGCTAACCACAATTTCTACTGACAATTCAACTTAGTGTTATTTGTAGTCGTAACCTGCCCTGGAGTGATGGAAGCTTAGGCAATTTGTTCTTAAATGAATGTCTTAGTGAAAAAATATTTTAAGGACAACAATTGTGGTCTGTCTTCAGTGCTGGAGTTTTTTCAAGTCACTTATTTCACTGGTTTAAACTCAGACTTTGAAAAGGCCAAGCAGCAAGGGAAAAAATCTAAAACCTTAGGCCCTATTTCCTAAGGGATACTTATTATCATTATTGATCTGTTCAAGGAGAAGTAGCAGCCAGAGGTGGAGTTGCGCAGAGTGTTCCCTGGCATACTTTAACTACAAGGACTTCTCTGCAGTTATCAGTGTGTGTACCCAGCAGAGGTTTGACTTACTTGTTTTCTTTTCAATACAGGTCAAACTATCAATGTAGCAATACTGTTCCTCTTTGAACACTTCAGTTTTGTAGAGTACCAGTATTACCACAATCATATCCCCTTTAATTTTCGAATCAATTTTGGATATTTTCCAGGATTGCCTTTAGTAAATTGATTTTTAGCAGTTAAGTGCCTTACATTGTTCATATTTCTTTAGAAACTAGAAAAACTGATAAAGTTCAAGATAACATTAAAAAAATAACACACACTACATATTTGTAGAGGTAGGACATCATCGTCTATTCTTTTGCACAGTATTAAATCTTTCTTGATGTCACATATATGCATCTATCTATCCCTTTTTTGTTATCAGTTATTAGAACTGTGTTAATTTTCTCTACTTTTTCTAGCCACTTGCTTTATCATCAACATTTCTTGCACTGTCATCACACTTTAGTTCCTGAACTTGGCTATTTACACTTTGATCACATAATTGGCTTTTTTAAGTATTTATCCTCTAATGCTTTGTCTCTAATCTATATGAAGCCTAATTCATAATCATCCTTCTTCCTATATTTGCTATGCCACCAGACATTTCTAATTTTCTACCAGCTGTCATTTTTTTTATGTGGTTACCATTTTCCTTTAGCAATTCAACTTCTTTCCTAAAGTTAACCTATTTTTTTTCAATAAAACAAAATAAATTACAAATACAGAGGATGAATGTCTTTATTATTTGACCAAATACCAAATCACAGATATTAGTATTCACACTTAATACTTCACACTAACATAGTAGAATGTTTTTGAAATACTGCAGAAACCCTCCATCAAATTAATTCATTATATAATTCCTTGAAGTAAATAGAATTATGCTATTAATTATGTGGCCCATTAGCTAATTAATCATTGCTAATGGTTAGCAATGATAACACTGCTCACTCAATGTTATAAGCAAGTATTAAAAGTTAAGATAACTTGCCTAAGGTAGCAAACAGTGGATCTGCAGCAGAACTAGAAAAAGAAATTACTGGTTCCTGCGTGCAGGCCCAAAAACTAAACTCAAGAAGCCATACAGTCTTTATTTCTGAATACCAACTAATACAGAAGAAGAATCTCAGTAGGAAATATTCTGAGACTTTCAAAGGTTCTAAAGTCTATCTCAGCTACAAAGCGTTCTTCAGTGAAATACATTGTTTACTGGGGATGCATATCTGAAACAGGCAAAAACAAACAAACAAAAAAGCAACATATATAAATGCTGAATTAACTAACATTGCTCTGTGATGTTTGAAAGCATGAATGTTAGAAGGGGAAAATATGAAAGCTTAGAAAGCTACTAGAGCTCCACAATGAAGAGTTGCTGAATCACAGCCTGAACCTCTGATTGATCACCTGAGGTGAACAATGAGTCAGCCACAGGAGCACAGGTGAAGGCAATTAACCTGTGCTGCCAGAAGGGGTGGGGCCTGGCTCCACCTCTCCTAGACCCATTTAAGAGCTGACTACCAGTGGGGAATCACAGAATGGCTACGGTTGGAAGGGGCCTCAAGGATCATGAATCTCTAACCCCCCTGCCACACGCAGGGCCACCAACCTCCCCATTTGGTACTAGACCAGGCTGTTCAGGGCCTCATCCAATCTGACCTTGAACACCTTCAGGGATGGGACATCCACAACCTCACCACTCTCTCTGTAAAGAATTTCCCCCTGACATCCAACCTAAATCTCCCTTCCTTCAACTTAAAACCATTTCCCCTTGTCTTGCTGTCACTCACCCTTTCAAAGAGTTGTTTCCCCTCCTGTTTGTAGGCTCTCTTTAAGTACTGAAAGGCTGCAATGAGGTCACCCCACAGTCTTCTTTTCTCCAGGCTGAACAAGCCCAGCTCCTTCAGCCTGTCCTCATAGGGGAGGTGCTCCTATCATCCCCTGATCATCTTTGTGGCTCTCCTCTGGAGCCTCTCCAACAGCTCCCTGTCTTTCTTGTACTGGGGGCTCCACACTTGGACACAGTTCTCCAGATAGGGATCTCTCTTCTGGAGATCCGCTATCCTGGAGTTTCATAAGTGAGGCCAGGATACAGGTAAGCATCCTATCTTTTCTCTTTGTGTTATTGTAATCTGCTTTGTCTAACTCACTTGTTTATTTCATAATTATAGCATCTTAACATTCTTTGATTATGTATCCAGCAAATTAAAGGGACAAAAATTTGAGATAGACTATCACTTTGCTCTCTTTCTAGAAAAGAAAGTAATTTGACAGTAATGAGAGAGAGAGGGAAGACCACCCATTGCAGTCTGAAATATGAATCTGAAATACTTCACTAAATTGCACAGTTGGTATTTGGCGGAGATAAGGTGAGGACATGAAGCACCTGTGGTTTCCTTTCCTATCATCCAATATAATCTGATGGTATTCACAGGTCATTCTTTGAATGACTGACAATGAATTTTAAACTCCTATAGAGCTAAAATCTTGACATTTAGTACATTCATTCTTTATGAGATGTTGAAGAAAAAAGTCTCCCAATTGAATTTTGACTTTTCCATTGCAGGCTCCTAAAAGGTCATTGGTCCTTTTTATTAGCTGCAACTATTGTGAACTCTTTGTACCAGAGCATAACAGTTAAAAAGTGGAAGGTTTTAAGAGAACCCTGGGAAGTAAGGAGTCAAGCTATCTCTATATTTCAAAGTTAAATTAATATTCTTTGGCACTGCAATAAGTTATAGTACTCATTTATAAAAATTAAGGTTATTAGTAGTTATAATCTTCAAATTTCAGCCCCCATCTGTAAAAAATTTGGAAAAAATTGAAAATAATCCATCCACAATGCAAAGATGATATTGGGTTCTTCTCTGCAGAGGTAGGTATTAGTCTTATCAATTTCATGATCTCAATTTTGTGTTATTTCTATAATCTTAGAAAGAAAAATCAATAACATATAACAACTATGATTCTAAAATATAGTTAGGTGATACTGGCTGTTTTATTGCATTGTAATTTCTGTTACACAGGACTTATACAACACAACATGGAAAAATGCTCAAGTACTAGAACTCACCAAGACTAAGCAAGAGTGCACAAATACTAATACTAATAATCATAGTAACAATAGATATTGCAATAATATATGCATTTTAGTCCAACCTCCCTGCTGAAGGCAGGGTGAGCCGCAGTAAGTTGTTCATAGCCGTGACGAGATAGGTTGTGAATATCTGAAAGATGGATGCTCCATGATAATTCTGGGCAAATTCATTCAATTCTACAACCATTCTCAAAATGAAACCCGTTTCTCTTGTGTTTTAACAGACTTTTTTACGCTCATTGCCTTTCATCCTATCAATGTGCAATGTGTCCTCTTTACTTTTTCCTGCAGGTATTTATACACATGTATAAGATTCTCCTGAACTTTTCTTTCTCCAGGCTAAATAATTATACTTTCCAATCAGTCACTGTATTCCAGATATTTCAAGGCATTAGTCACTTTCATGGCTATATTCAGATCAGTATACTACTTCAGATGTCTCATTGGTGTCTCATTAATGCTGAGTAAAGAGGAAGGATGATCGTTTTCCTCCATCTGTTGGCAACTGTGTAACTAGTATGGCCCAGGAGACTTTCTTTGCTATAAGGATGCATTGCTGACATGTTTACAATGTCTTATCAACCAGCAATCAAAGTGCATAACTGCTCTCCAACCCTGCACTCTGCTAGTGCTGATAGATAGGGTTAACCCTTCCCAGGTATAGGGCATGCTATTTCCTTCTGTTAAACTTCATGAAATTCTTATCTGTCCATTTTTCCAGCTTGGTGAGGTTCCTTAATAAGACACCTGATTACTTCTATCTTAGCCGATCAGTTCAGACAAGTTTTGATTCCACACACTATCTACCTAGCTAGCCTACAATTTATCAACTTGCCTACTTCAATTTTATGAGAATACACTTCTGAAAGTCTTACTGAAATCTAGACAGTCAATAACAAGTGCAATATATCCTTCATTTTTGTAAATATATTCATAATAAGTGTCAACAGTTTACAGGCTGGTTCGGCCTGGTTCCATGACCAGCGGGGCGGAGGGATCTGCAGATCCATGCCTCCAGAAAAGGGAAACAGGGGACCAAAATAATTGAAAACAGCGGCAATGATCTGAGGTGAAACAAACTAATTTACTAAATATAGTATCAGCAAAATATAATGAGAGAGAGGGAGTGTGTGTGAAAGGTGGATAGGTCTCACCACAATGCTGAAGTGAGAAGGGCAGTCCAGTTGAGCAGATGGAGAAGCACAGGCGAAGAAGAGAACATCAAGTGACCTTGATTTTGCATCTTCTTGCTGACCGCAAAGCCCCCTGGGCAATGTAGTTGTTCTTCTCCTCCAGGCAGGCACCCGGAACTTGAGCAGTCAAACTCCTGGTGCGTTACATGATGTTATGATGATGTTATGATGTGGAATACTGATAACCAAAAATCATAAAACCATGACAACCTCCTCATTTAGTACTAGATCAGGCTGCCTGGGGCCCCATCCAATCTGGCCTTGAATACCTCCAGGGATGGGGCATCCACAACCTCTCTGGACAGCCTGTTCCAGCACCTCACCACTCTCTCTGTAAAGAACTTCCCCTGATGTCCAACCTAAATCTTCCCTCCCTCAACTTAAAACCATTTCCCCTCATCCTGCTGTTATCTATCCTTTCAAAGAGTTGATCCTGCTCCTGTTTGTAGGCTCCCTTTAGATACTGAAAGGCTGCAATGAGGTCACCCCACAGCCTTTTTTTCTGCAGGCTGAACAAGCCCAGCTCCTTCAGCCTGTCTTTGTAGGGGAGGTGCTCCAGTCCCCTGATCATCTTTGTGGCTCTCCTCTGGACCCTCTCCAACAGCTCCCTGTCTTTCTTGTACTGGGGGCTCCACAATACTGGATGCAGTACTCCAGATGGAGCCTCACAAGAGCAGAGTAGAGAGCGACAATCACCTCCCTGTCCCTGCTGGCCACCCTTCTTCTGATGGAGCCCAGGATACCATTTGCCTTCTGAGCTGCAAGAGCACACTACTGGCTCATGTTAAGCTTTTCATCCATCAGGACCCCCAGGTCTTTCTCCGCAGGGCTGCTATAAAGGACCACTCCTTCCAGTCTGCATGGATGCCTGGGATTCCTCCGGCCCAAGTGCAAAACCTTGCACTTTGCTGTGTTGAACCTCATCAGGGCCCACCTTTCTAGCCTGTTGAGGTCCCTCAGAATGGCATCCCTTCCTTCCACTGTGTCAACCGTTCCTCTCAGCTAGGTGTCATCAGCAAACTTGCTGAGGGTTTCCTGACCTTATCCTCTTCCACCAAGTGTAAAATTTCTTTATTCTAGAGTTTCCTTTTGGTCTTTGAGGCTTTGAGATTCCCAAAGACCAGTCTTATCATCGGGGCTGAGGTGATGAAGGCCCTGAGTATTCCAGACTTTTCTATATCCTTTCTTACCAGGTCCCCTCTCCCATGCAGCAGCAAGCCCTTCTTTCTTACTGTTCACATTATTCCCAAGATTCAACATCAGATTTATTTAGGATTTCTTAACTGTATGCCTTCCTGCTCAGACTGTGTTTCAATATTCCTTCCTTGCCAACTATACCTACTTCCAACTCTTGTACACATCATTTTTGTTTGAGTTTAGTCACAAACTCCTTGTTCCTCAATTCAGGCCTGCCCAACATGTCACTAAAGGATGATATCTCCTACAAATTCTTCCTTGCTTTACATCTGACAGAAAATCTCCCTCTGTCAGCTTCTTGATTACCTGTATTGGGAAGCTGTTGATACACTCTGGAAACTTCCTGCTTCTGTCCTGGTGTGTTGTCCTTCCATCAAATATTGGGGTTGTTAAAGTCCCCCTGCAAAGAGCAGGGCCTGAAAAAGAGAAATTTCTCTGAACTGTCAAAGGGAGTTCCCTTATTCTTTCTCATTGAGTGGTCTGCAGCAAACTTACTAAAGCATCGCTCACATTGTTCTGCCCTCTAATTCCTACCATTAGTTCTCAGATTACTTGAGGTAGAGTCACACTTAAAGTTCTGAGAATTTCCATTTCTCTCACACAAAAGGGTAACTCCTCGGCCTCACCATCCAAATCTGTCCTTTCCTTAGAGCCTCTATCCAGTTAGAGGCAGTGCACAAATTGTGTCAGTTATCTGACCACATTTTCTCGGTCACATCATTCTGCTCTTTTTGCTTTTAATGCCTATCCACCACTTCCTAATTTGACTGGTGCTCATTTCCCTCTCTCATCATTTTTAGCTTAAAGTTCTTAGTATATAAATTAGCCTTTTGGTGAAAATGCATTTGCTACATTTGTTCAAGTGTACCCCATCTCTTCCTAGCAGTTCTTGATACTCTGAGAAGTTCCAGCGATCAGGAATGACCAATCCCCGTGTTTGCATCAGCTGCACAAACAGTCCATCACCAGAACGACTGAGGAGAAAACCCCCTGTACATTAAATCTCTATCTCTTCCATTCCCACTCCTGGTGTCATGCAGTCACACTTGAGATATGTTCTTTATCTTCTTGGTATCATTGGTGCCCATGAGGAAATGTAGCAAGAGTTGGCAGTCTAAGGTTTGGACAGACCTCAGCAACATCCAGACATCTGGCATATAATATAGACCCTGTGTAGCAAACCAAGTAGGCAAACGGTGTCACCTGTTCCCCATAGCAGAACCCATCCATTAATAGCGTGTCCTCCCTTTCTTGATGCTACTATTAGATTCCAACTCAGATGGCTTGAGAACTCTGTTCAACAACTGTCAGCCCTTTATTTGCTATCAGAGCACTGTCCTAATTCCACAGCTTCAGATTGTCAGGTAGACCACTTTATAATGGTTCGTAAATAAAAAGTACTGGATAAACTGTTCAACATAAACCTCCAATAGAAAATATCTAGGGAAGGTAAGAAAAAATAATGTAATTATTGACAATGATGGCCTGTCTATACTTAGATATTTCCTGGCAAAGACATACTAGACTAATTACTCTGCCACAGTTCTATTAGTCTTAACACTCATGTGAATATCTTCTATGCCAAAACTGCGATATTGTCCTAGAATAATTACTCTAGAGTAATTATTCCAAATAACATGACTATTACTTTGAAACAGAGTGTCCATACTGATCCTAAACCAATACAACTTTGGCAGAATATATTATACATATGCCAGGAAATATTTATTTGTCCCTCTAGTAGCATCTTATGAGTTGAAACAATTAAATAATTTAATATAATTGTGGTGTTTGTGTCTTGTTTGTTTGTTTGTTTATTTCTCTTTTGTGTGTGTGTGTGTGTGTGTGGAGAAAAGTATTTTTAGGAAGAGTTTTGATTCTGTGTCACGTAAGAAGGAAAACTAAGCATTCTAGTGTCACTGAAACCATTTAATGTTTGTCTATCTGTGTCCTGAAGTACCATTCTTTTAGAGTAGTTGGTTTTACAGACTGTTTCTTATGCTATTTTGAATGATTATGAACTGTGTTTTCTACAGAATCATGCAAAATTTCAGAGCTCGACAAGCAGTGAATGACCATGATTAATACAGCTTATTCTATGACAGTTTTTGGGACCACAGCCCATGAAAGATGGCATGGTTATTGCTCTGAAATATTGTCTATGAAAAATATAATTATTCCTTTGTTTTTCTCTTTCTTTCACTCAATTTCAGTGTGATTGGTGAATTATTTTCCTTATTTAGTGCAATAAATATAAACAGACAACATTTATAGGCATCTTTAAAGAACTGGCCTGGGAGTGAAGGCCAACAACTTCATTTTATTTTGTTTTGAAATTAAGAATGAATAATAACAACAACAAAAAAAAATCTTCCAAAAAGATTTTATTTGTTGTTTCAGCTCGTGACAAATAATTTGATATTCTGTTAGTACCTGTGCAGATATATGTCAACTTAACGTAAATGGCTTTCTCTTGTCATTTCAGCTGACCTGAATGAAGGCACTGACTCCCACAAACACCTTACTAAGGCAGTTTTTTAAGTTCTCTAGATTTTTTTTTTTTCTTACGTTTGGCTCTTCTTGATACAGGAACATTTGAAATTTGCTCAAGAGTAATAACTATAGCCACGTCTTTTGTCCTTTAAAGGATTTCTCTAGGTTTTGCAAAATGTATCTTTCTTGCTGATAGATGGACGTACTCTATTTGGGGGATTAAAGACAGAATACAGTTTTTCAAAAGTTCTTTGCTGATACAGGCATTTAGCAGTAGAGATTTATTTTTCAGAAGAATTCAGGCAAACATTCTTTGTAGGAGGGCATCTGACACTCAGTGCAATGGGAGCACTAACAGCTTATTCTGATCTCATCATTAGCAGTGAAATCAGTAACCCATTTTTGAAGCAGCACAAAGAGGAAAAAAAAAAAAAAAACCAACAATCTGAAGAGTAAAGTAATTGAATATCTTCCTTGACTTTCATAGGTAGTGAGTACTTTGAGTTAATATTACTGTGGTGCAGTTTTAAAAAATATAATATATACCACAAGAAAAAGAGAATCCAATAGATCCTAATAAAAAAAGTCCTTATGGGTGACAAAGGAAGTCATTATTTACCTGGTGGTCACAGAATCATAGGGGTTGGAAGGGATCTCCAAAGATCATCGAGTCCAACCCCTCTGCCAAAGCAGGTTCCCTACACAAGTAGGCGTCCAGGCGGGTCTTGAATATCTCCAGAGAAGGAGACTCCACAACCTCCCTGAGCAGCCTGTTCCAGTGCTCCGTCACCCTCACCATAAAGAAGTTCTTGTGCACATTTGTGCGGAACTTCCTATACTCCAGTTTCTGGCCATTTCCCCTTGTCCTGTCTCCGCACACTGCTGAAAAGAGTCTGGACTCGCCACTCTGCCCCCCACACCTTAAATATTTATAGACCTGGATCAGGTCCCCTCTCAGTCTTCTTTTCTCAAGGCTAAACAGACCCAGTTCACTTAGCCTTTCTTCATAGGGGAGATGCTCCAGGCCCTTCACCGTCTCTGTGGCCCTCTGCTGGACTCTTTCCAAGAGATCCTTGTCTTTTTTGTACTGGGGAGCCCAGAACTGGACACAGTACTCCAGATGAGGCCTTACCAGGGCAGAGCAGAGGGGGAGGATCACCTCCCTCAACCTGCTGGTCACATTCTTTTTAATGCACTCTAGAATGCCATTGGCCTTTTTGGCCACAAGGACGCACTGCTGGCTCGTGGCCAACCTGTCATCGACCAGGACAACCAGGTCCCTCTCTGCAGAGCTCTCTCCAGCAGGTCATTCCCCCAACCTCTACCGGTGCATGCAATTATTCCTCCCCAGATGCAAGACTCTACGCTTGCATTTGTTAAACCTCATCTAGTTTCTTACTGTCCAGCTCTCCAGCCTGTCCAGGTCTCACTGAATGGCAGCACAGCTTTCAGGCATGTCAGCCAATCCTCCCAACTTTGTATCATCAGCAAACTTGCTGAGGGTGGCCACTATCCCTTCATCAAGATTACTGATGAAGATGCTGAACAAGACTGGACCCCTGAGGAACACCGCTAGTTACAGGTCTCCAACCAGACTCTGCACTGCCAATGACGACCCTCTGTGCTCTGCCAGTCAGCCAGTTCTCAACCCACCTCACTGTCCACTCATCTATCCCACACTTCCTCAGCTTTGTTATATGCATGTCGTGGGAGACAGTATCAAACGCCTTGCTGAAATCAAGGTAGACTACATCCACTGCTCTCCCCCCATCCACCCAGCCAGTGACAACATCCTAGAAGGCTACCAGGTTGGTCAAGCACGACCTCCCCCTGGTGAACTCATGCTGACCACTCCTGATAACCTCCTTTTCTTCCAGTTGTCTGGCGATGGCATCCAGCACAAGCTGTTCCATCACTTCTCCAGAGGTGAGGCTGACTGGCCTGTAATTACCTGGATCTTCCTTCTTGCCCTTTTTGAAGACCGGAGTGACGTTGGCTAACCTCCAGTCTTCAGGACCTCCCCCATTCTCCAAGACCTCTCAAAGATGACAGAGAGCAGTTCAGCAATCACCTCTGCCAGCTCCCTCAGCACCCGTGGATGCATCCCATCGGGTCCCATGGATTTATGAACATTGGTGTTGCCCAGGCGCTCTCGGACCACCTCTTCCCTGACTAAAGGGAAGTCTTCCATTCCCTAGACTCTCTCAGTAACGTCCAGGGCCCGGGATTCCTGAGGGAGAATTTTTCACTGAAGACACAAGCAGGGAAGGCATTCCATATCTTCGTCTTCTCAGCATCCCCCCACACTTAGTAGGGGAGCCACATTCTCCCTAGTCTTCCTTTTACTGTTAACATTCTTAAAAAAAGCCCTTCTAATTATCCTCTGTCACCTTTGCCAGATTCAATTCCAGGCGGGCTTTAGCCTTCCTTGTTGGATCCCTGCATGCCCTGACAACATTTCTATATTCTTCCCAAGTGGTCAGACCCTTTTTCCACAGTTCATGGACCTTCTTCTTCCCTTTGAATTTGTGCACGAACTCCTTGCTCATCCACACAGGTCTCCTGCCACCCTTTCCTGATTTCTTGCTCACAGGGATGCACTGATCCTGAGCTTGAAGAAGAGCTGTTCAAATGCTGACCAGCTCTCACAGGCCCCCTTACCTTCTAAGATCCTAGCCCACTGGATAGCTCCAAGTAGGTCCAGAAGAGGTCAAAGTTGGCTCTCCTAAAGTCCAGGGTAGCAATCCTACTTTTTGCTTTGCTTCTTCCACTCAAGATCTTAAACTCCACTATCTCGTGGTCACTACAACCCAAGCTGCCCCCAACCTTTATTTCCTTGACAAGCACTTCCTTATTAGTGAGAATAAGATCCAGCAGCACCCCTCCCCTCGTCGGTTCCTCCACCACCTACATCAGAAAGTTGTCTTCAACACGTTGCAGGAACCGTTTGGACCATGCATGGCTGGCCAAGTTGCTTATCCAGCAAATATCTGGGTAATTGAAGTCCCCCATAAGCACCAGCGTCTGGGATTATGATGCTACTTCCAGTTGCATATGGAAGGCCTCATCAACCTCCTCCTCCTGATCAGGGGGCCTGTAGTACACCCCCACAACAGTGTCACCCATACCAGCTCTCCCCTTGATTCTCACCCACAAGCTCTCCACTGCTACACCACTCTCCCCCAGGTGGAGTTCAATACATTTTAGCTGCTCTCTCACATAAAGAGCAGCTCTACCACCCTGCCTCGCCAGCTGATCTTTCCTAAAAAGAACATAGTCCTCCGTGAGAACATTCCAGTCATGTGAGCTGTCCCACCACATCTCTGTGATTGCAGTGAGATCGTGGCCGTGCGACCGCACACAGGTCTCCAACTCTTCCTGTTTATTTCCCATACTGCACGCATTATTGTACAGACACTTTAGAGAAGCAGCAACCCCCTGCCACACTCCATTCCTTTGAACTCCACCCTCATCACCCATCAAGCTCTGTTTTCAGCCTCGAATGACCCGCTCAACCCCAGCAGCCCTCATTTTGTCCCGTTCCCAGTTCTTACCTAGTTTAAAGACCTTTCAGTGAGTCCTGCAAGTTCCTGAGCTAGGATCCTTTTACTCCTTTCAGACTGGTGAGTTTCATCTACAGCCGTCATGCCAGGAGCCGAGTAAATTGCCCCAGGGTCAAAAAAAAACCAAAATTCTTGTGCTTGCACCAACCTCTAAGCCTTACTCTCAAGAAGCAAGTAACAGGAGACGAATAACATTTAAAGAATGCTGTACATATGAATATAAACTCTTAAGAATTTTATTAACAACATAAGTAGGAAAAAAAAAAGACAACAGTGAAAAGTAACAAAATGAGTTAAAATATTTACATTGGAGGTTAGAAAGGTAAGGAACAGATCTTATTTTAGTAAGAGATGGTAAGCTGCAGACCGTTTGTACTTGTCCCAGACTAAGTTAGCTGGGGAATGATTCTGAGAGTAATAATTATAAATCCAATATAATTTTCTATTAAATTTCTCTATTTCATTTAAAACACATTCTTGCTGAGTTTCATAGGTTCCAAAAGCAGTTCAGTCCTAAAAGACTGAGTTATAATAATTCTGAATACAAGTGAGAGGATGCATCCTACTCAAAATTATTCATTGAAAAGTCGCACACCTAATCTAACACAAATGCTTAGGTCAAATGCTTAGGTTTCCTATATAGCAAATGGAAATATATATATATATATACGGGATTTTCAAATGACAATTCAATAATAGTTGTGTGTATCTTTGCCACCTATTTTGATGAACTGCTTACAGTAGATGCCTGAGAGCTTAATGAGCTTTCTGAGACTAGGTATCTAACTTTTAACTCCCAGATTATGCCTCAGATACATTTTAATCTCAGGTCATATGTTTTTGATTTGGGTTCTGATAATTTATAACACTTTGTTCTTCATCTCGTTCAAATATTTACCATATTTTGTTCTACAGATCAATAAGCAATGTCACAGAGGCTTATGGTTTTAATGGATAATATAAGGTTGCTCCAACTTTTATTTACAAGCACTAAAGCAGACAGTGTGTAGTTATGTCAATATGTACTCTATATGAAGCAGAAAAGCAGAAAAATCAACAAAAGTGTCTTTCTCTCACTTCACTTCCCTTCTTGATTAACACCAGGTCAAAGTAAAAGGATTATGATTTCTCTTTTAAAGCAAAACCAAGCATTAGAAAGATATATTAGTGATTTGTTTGAGGATTCTTAAGCACAACACTTGGTATTTATTATTTGTTCTCCAGTTTATCATGTAATTAAAGCATATTCTATTTGAACTCAGTATTTTCTGAAAACATCCCAACACTATTAGTCTTAAACTCTAATTACGTTTTGGTGGAAAGTTTATGTGAAGATGAAAACACATCAGGTGACTGAAGGAAGGCACCTAGACTCAATATTTTAGTTTTTATGTGAATTTAATCCATGTTTTCTGATGTGATTTATAACAATGTTAATGTTTAGATAAATACATCTTTACTCTTATCCAGGTCATTGGAGCAAATTAATTCTCTGTAACTGTTACATCAATTTAAACCATTTAAATATTTGTATTATTCCTTTTTTTACTGCTTGAAATGAAAAACTGGGTATTAAAAATATGCTTCTAATACTAATACTAATTACCTCCTTTATTTAGATATGATATTTTAAGAGATTAGATATAGACTGGCTATGACTAGAATTAGACACTTTGTAATGTACTACTGAAATTATACGATTCCTGGTATCTGAAAATCCACACTACTCCCTGTTTGTCTCCATATGACAGTCTGAACACTTTTCTATTGGCTTTCAGTTACCATCTGAATCACTATTTTTTGTTTTTATTTTTTAACAGCGGACCTTAAAGATTCCATTTAATTTTGCTTTAACTGTAAGCATGCAGTGATGATCATTGATGTTTACTAGCGCAGCTGAAGTTACTCTTGGACATGAACCTACTCTGTATTTAGCTTTATGAAAGGCTTTCTTGGACACTTTTCTCAGGAATCTGAAATTATTTCTTCCATCCCCACATGGTTACATACCAGATAATACAGTATTGCAATAATTAGAAGCTATGCAATAATTAGAAGCTATGATCTTTGTGGTCTGATGATTATAATCAGGGTCAGGATGCTTGATTTGTGAACTGGGACAAGATTTTGTGCTCCAAGTTATGTCCTTGATTCCTTACCAGTCCTCTGATTCCTCCCCTTACAATGATTTACCTCTCTGGGAATTATAAATTCATGTCTCATTCCTCACAAGAGGCTCAGACACATGCATTGTGAGTAGCTGAGGCTTAACACCCTAGATAGTTGTTAGTGTTGCTGTTGTTCTGGGGCATTATATCTTCAATGCTATGAATCATAGAATCACAGAATGGTTGCTGTTGTAAGAGACCTCTGGAAGTCATCTTGTATATCCATCCTGTTCAAGCAGAGACATCTACAATCAGTTCTCTAGGACTGTGCCCAAATGTATTTTGAATATCTCCATGGAAGGAGACTCCACAAACTCTCTTAGCAACATCTGCCAATGTTTCTTGATGTTCAGATAGAATATCCTGTGTTTCATTTTGTGCCCATTGCCCCATGTACTGGCACTGAGCACTTCTGAAAAGAGCCTTGCTCTATTCCCTTTACACTCACTTACATGCCACTGTGATTTCTCCTCTACATGCTAAATAGTCTCAGCTCTCTCAGTCTTTCCTCATAGGCAAGATGCTTTAGTCCATTATCTTAGTGGCCCTTTATTGGGCTTTCTCCAGTGTATCCAAGTTTCTCTTTTATTGTGGAGCCCAGAATTGGACACAGCATTCCAGGTGTGGCCTCACCAGTCTGAAGAGAGGGGAAGGATCACCTTCATTGATCTGCTGGCAATATTTTGTTTGATGCAGCCCAGGATACCATTAACCAAAAATACTGTGGCAACACTGTCAAGTCTTGTTAAATCTGATGTCCACCAAGACCTCTTCATATTTTTCTGCAGAGCTGCTTTCCATCTGGCTGGCTCCAGCAAGTGCTGATGCCTGGTTTTCCTTTTTCACAGGTACAGGACATTCCCTCTTTAACTTCGTGAGGTACTTGTTATCCTATTTCTTCAGCCTGTATCAGTCTCTTTGAATGGCAACATGACCTTCTGATACATCAGCCACTCCAGTTTTGTGTCATCTGAAAGCTGAGGGTACACTTCCATCAGCTAGATAATTAATGAAGGTGTTAAACTGGACAAGACTCAGTAATGGCCGTTACTGGGCTCCAACTAGACAATGGGCCACTGACCACTACCCTCTGGAACTGGCCATTGAGATGATTTCCAGTACACTTCACTGTCTGCTCATCTAGGCTGCGACAGCAATCTGAGGATCTTAATGGGAAACAGCGTTAAAATGAAATGAAAGGTGTAGATTCAACCTCAGCTAGGCTGTTCATCATTTTTTACTTTCATAGTCAAAGAGGATTTTTCAAAGAGCTGAAAATTCTAGCCCAGTATTTAGGTTGCTCAGCCAGGTGACAGAAAACTTGCAGTCTGATTCTTCTCAGTAGCATTTGCACATTGACATTAAGCGGACATTGGAGAAATGACTTCAGAATGGTTGCAAGTTTTCTACATAAAGCAAAGCAAATTTTATTCGAATTTAATGGACTATTCATGCTCCATCAAATCAATGAAGAAATATTATTTTAACTTGAAAAAAATAAATCTTTTCTTAGAAACATACAACTCTAACAGAATGAGAAACTGTTTTGTAGTTTGATCAAGTAGTTGTAACAGCAGAACATATTCAGATGCATAATACAAGCTCCTGCAATATGCTGGAGCAGTGTATTTGAATTTAGAGAAATGACCCTTGGTATGTAACAGATAACTATAAACCTTTGAGCAAGATGTGCCATCTGAAAGTTCTTTAGCAGCTTTATGAGTTGAACACTGATCATCATAGCTAACATTTCTTGAGATTTCAGTAATTAAGAATGATAGTATATTAGATAATTTGCATACATTTCAAGAAGACAGAAGCCTGTATGCAAATATTAGAATGTGTTGAATAATAACTTCAAACTACTTTATAATATGACTAGATAAAATTTAGTGAATTCTGTATTTTCTAGTGAAATGAAATACATAGTTTTATTCTTATAAAATATTTTCTATATGAATATGTGCCTTCTAAAAATGTGAGTCACTGATAATATACCTTAATATTTCCACTGTAAATTATAAAAGTCACACCATACAGTGTTGATAACTCTCTGTTTCTTTCAAAAGAAATGTTTGTTTCTATCAAATATCAATATCAGGAACAATATCAAGGACAACATTTCCTGAGAAACATAAAACATCTCCTAATTATTCTATATATATTGGTGTTTCTTTCATATTGATTAATAAAGGCGGGGGGGGGAGGGGGTGGGATGTGGAGGGGAGGAGGGCAGAGAGAAGCAACAATGGTAACTAAGCTAGTTTGTAGAATCTGATTACTTTAGATCTATATAGATAATGAAAATAAGATGAGAAAAAGAAATTAGAAATACCACAAGAAGTTGTACTCTCTCATGTAAAAGTAAAGAATTTACAGACAATATTTTAAAAACACAGTTAAAATGGATTAATAAAATGCAACCTTTCTAACAACACACAGTGATAGACAGGTATAGGGGACAGAAAAGCAACATATTGGGTTCCATTTCTTATATGACATGGTTAGTTTTTGACTTTTCAGAGATTTGTGGTTTGTATCCATCTTATTTCTACAACATGGTTGCACTTCTTCAAAGAATTACTAAGTCAGGACACACTGAAAACAGAGAAGAGGACTAGTATGATTGGTGTGGTTTCCCAGAATAATGGGCCCTGAAACAACACAGGAGACATGAAAGAATGAAGGCTGTTTGATCCAGCCACCTCTGTATTTCTTGTTTTACTTTACATTGCAAATGAGGATGGAGGCCATAGCAACCACACCCCGGTTGAGTTCCTGATCTCAAGGAATATGGGCCTGGCAAAGAGCAAAGTCAGAACCCCAACCTTCAGAAGAGAGATCTTCCAACTTTTTAAGGAATTTTAAGGAATTAAAGATGAGATCCCTGGGAAACTGTCCTTAGGGACAAAGGAATAGAACAGAGCTGGCAGCTCTTCAAGGACACTTTTCTGAGAGTACAAGAGCTTTCCAACTCCCAATATAAGATACCAAGCAGAGGAAGAGGAAACTGGAATGACTGAAAAAGGACTTGCTGTCAAACTAAAGGATAAGAAAGAAGCATACGGGTAGTGGCAGGAGGGATGTATGGCCTGAGAAGAACACAGGGATGCCATCTGGATTAGTAGAGATGGGGTCAGGAAAGCCAAGGCACAGATGGAACTGAAACTTAGAGGGCAATGTGAAAAGTAACAGGAGAGGATTCTACAGGTACACTCTGATAAAAGAGAAGAGATAAATGGCAGCAACGGACATGGAGAAGGCTGAGGTACTCATGGTCTTTGCCTCAGTCTTCACTGGCATTCAGGCTTCCCACACCTCTCATGCTTCTAAAACTCTAGGCAGGGACTGGGGGAGAAAAATCCTTCCCACTGTAAACTGAGACTGAATATGTAGAACTTTATGGGGCCCAATTGCATGCTTCTTAGGGTCCTGAAAGAACTGGTCGATGTGGCTGTCAAACCACTCTCCATCATATTGTATCAGGTGGAGTTCCTGGTGAGTGTAAAAAGAGAAGTATCACTCTCGTCTTTAAGAAGAGTAGAAAGGAACTACAGGCCAGGGAGTCTCACATCTTTTCTGGGGAAGAAAAATATCCTTCTGGCAGCTAAGGCACATGCAAGACAAGGAGATGATCCACGACAACATGCACAGCTTTACCAAGGGCAGACCATGCCTGACTAATTTGGCTGCTGCCTATGATGGAGTTACAGCTTCAGTAGACAAAGAAAGTTTCCAGTTCTACCTGAACTGCAACTGCATTGCAGTTAATGTGATTCCACGTCACATTTTTATCTCTATCTATTCAGTAGGTAAAGAGTTAGTTGGTTACAGTCAGAGTGTTGAGGTCTCTATGTCCACATGGAAGGCAGTGACAGTGGTGTTTTCCAGAGGTCCATCTTGAGATTGATGTTCTTCAATATCTTCATAAATGACTGAAATAGCGGGATTGAGTGCAACCTCATCAAGTTTTTGATATAATAGAAAAAGAGATGCTATCCAAAGGGATCTAAACAAGTTTAGGCCTATGTAAACCTAATGAAATACAAGGCCAAGTGTTGGTGTTGCACTTTAGTCAGGACAATCCAAAGTATATGTACAGACTGAGAGAAGAACTCCTTGAGAGCAGCCCCACAGAGAATGTCTTCTTGGTTCTGGTGGATGAAAAGCTTGATGTCAACCAACGGCACGCATTTGCATCCCAGAAGGCCAACAGTATGCTGTGCTGCATCAAAACAGAGGTGGCTAGCAGGAAGAGAGACGTGATCTCTCCACCCTTGTGAGGTTTCTTCTGGAGTATTGCATCCAAGCCTGGAGTCCCCAGCAAAAGAAAGACTTGGAGCTGTTACAACCAGTCCAGAGGAAAGTTATGAAGATGATCAGAGGACTGAAGCCCCTCTCCTATGAAATGAGGTTGAGGGGCTGAGCTTGTTTGATCTTTAGAAGAGGTTTCAAGGAAACATCATTGCAACACTTCAGTAATTAAAGAGAGCTTATAAACAGGAGGGAGACCAATGTTTTCTTTGAGCAGACAGTGATAGGACAAGGGGGAATGATATTAAACTAGAGGAGAGAAGAGATTTATATTAGATATTACGAGGAAATTTTATATTCTAAGAGTGGTGAGGCACTAAAACATGTTGCCCAGAACAGCTGCAGATGTTCCATCCCTGGAGATATTCAAGACCAGCTTGAATGGTGCCCTAGGAATCTGATCTGGTGGGTGGCAACACTGCCCACAGGAAAATGGTTGGAATTAGGTTATTTAAGGTCCCTTCCAACCCAAGGCATTCTATGATGACTATGATTCTATGATAGAAAGGATATTTTTATCTTGGCAGATGTAAATGTTAGGGGAAAAAAAAAAAAAAAAAAAAAGCAATATTTTTCAGACAAATAGCTGGATTTCTGAGAAAAGTATCCTACTGAAATCCAGTATATTTATATATATATATATATATATATGAAAGGAAATCTTTTGAAAGGATCAAAAAGACTGATCACAGAAAGAAGCAGTTGCCGAATTAGTTTTACTAGGGAAAGCTGACATGCGTGTGCAGTGAAATTAATGAAAATGAGAATCATGAGGGAGAGCCCCCAGAATGAAAGAATGAAAAAAAAAAAAAAAAAAAAAAAAAAGCACAACAGTCTTTACTATTTGCTTAGAGAAGTAACTAGCTTATACTACAAAGCTTTAAATCTTCCTGAAATTTTTCAAATACCTAAGGCATTTAGGTATAGGAGTTTGGTTAGCACCAATCTATAGTTTTAAAGTACATATTGCAATTCTGTTACATATTTAATTAGCTTGCTGTACAATTCCTGTGATAGTACTGAGGGAAAGGTTCATTTTATTGAACTTCAGTCAAGCTTGTAGAGAAGTGATTTTTGGAGATTAAATTAGTCATCTCTTTTTCACCTGAAGTAAATGGAAAGAGATAGACATCTCCAGCTGGCAATTCATTCCAGCTTAAGTTAGCTGTCTAACACTGGTTGAATCACACTCTGATGGTGTCTATCTTTCTTTATCTATTTCAGAGGGCACCTAGTTGGCTTTAGCTAGCTATTAAATTTTCAAATGTCTAAATCCTACTAATATTTATTTACGGCTGCTTTTAACTGAATAAGCAAACACATTTTATCTGATTTTTAGAGTTGTTAAATGAGTTATTGACCCAAATTGAAAATCACTCCACTGATTCTGGAGGACAGTTCAAAATCCTCATCAAAACAAAGTGATCTGAAGCCTACAACAGTGATCTTCCCCAAGCCCCTACAGACACGCACACACACACACACAAAGAAAAAAAAGAAGAAGAAAAAAAGAAAGTGTATCTGGTTTCACTCAATTTTGTTGAATATAATGCTTTATACCTCTAATGGTTGACATTCAAACATCACTTCCTCCAAGCTCAAAATCAGTGCATACATAAGAGTAAGAAATGGAGAAAAGGTGGCAGGGCACCTGCATGGATGAGCAAAGAGATCATGGAAAATCCCAAATGGAAGAAGAAAGTCTTCCATTCATGGGTCTCAAAGGGATGCCACCATAAATGCTGAGAAAGCTGGCGGAAGTAATTGCCAAATCACTCTGTCATCTTTAAAAGATTATGGAGAATAAGAGAGGTGCTTGAAGACTGGAGGAAATTCAGTGTCTCACCAGTCTTCAGAAAGAGCAAGAAGTACCTGATATATTACAAGCCAGCCAGCATCCCCACTGTTCCCTGGGAAGATGTTGGAAGAACTTATTGCAGATGTAATCTCCAAGCAAAAGGAAGAAAAAGTTATCAGGAGTAGTCAGCATGGGCTCACTGAGGGGAAATCATGCTTAACCAGTCTGGTAGCCTTCTATGTTGTCAAGACTGGCTGGGTAGAGTTTATGGGAGAACAGAGGATGTTGTCTACCTTGATTTCAGAAAGGTTTTTGACACTGTGACCCGTAATATCCTTGTAGATAAGCTTAGGAAAAGCAGGTTAGAAGAGAGTACAGTGAGATATACTGAGAAATGGTGGACTGGCAGAGTTCAGAGGGTTTTGATTGGTGTCATAGAGTCTAGCTGAGGCCTACCAGTATTGGTATTCCCCAGGGATTGGTACTGTGTCTGGTCTTGTTTAACATCTTCGTCAGTGACATGGATGAAGGGATAGAATGCACTCTCAGTAAGTCTGCTGATGATACAAAGCTAGGATGAATGTCTCACATGCCAGAGGTCTGTTGCTGACATTCAGCAAGACCTGGATAGGCTGGAGAGCGGGATGGAGAAGAATCTTATCTGGTTCAATAAGGGCAAGTGTAGAGTCATACACCTGGGGGAGGAATAACGACATGCATTAGTTCAGGTTAGGGTTGACCCACTGGAAAGGAGCTCACTAAAGGATGTCCTGGATGTCCTGGTGGTCAACAGGTTGACTATAAGCCAGCAGTGTGCCTTTGTGTCCCAGAAGGACAACGTTATAATGGAGTTCATTAAAAAGAATAAGTCCAGTAGCAGGCAGAGGAAGGTGTTCTTCACCCTTGACTCTTTATTGTTGAGGCCACATCTGGGGTAATGTGTGATGCTCTAGACTCTTCAGTTCAAGCAGGAAAGGAAAATTCTAGAGAGAGTCCAACAGAGGGCTACAAAGATGATGAGTATCTGTAGTAACTCCCATATGAGGAAATGTTGAGAGATCTGGGACTGTTCAGCCTGTAGATGAGAAGACTGAGAGGGAATCTTCTCAATGTTTTTAAATATCTAAAGGGTGATAGACAAGGGGATGGGACCAGGCTATTTTAATTGGTGCCCAGCAACAGGAAAAAGGACAGTGATTATAAACTAGAACACAGCAAATTCCATAAGAACACAAGAAAAATCTTCTTTAATGTGAGGGCAACACAGAACTGGAACAAGGTGCCCAGAGAAGTTGTGGAGTCTCCTTCTCTGGGGATTTTCAAAACTCACCTAGACACTTTCCTGTGTAAACTGCTGTAGGGAAACTGATTTAGCAGTATAAGATGTCTTGAAGTCCATTCCAACCCTTATGATTCTATGACTATGTGATATCTAATTAGTGGTTCTGCTTACATTGGACAGCTGGAATTCTATTGGAAAGGCAACTGAAAATTGCAGATAACATGCACTGTGAGTTTTTATATAAAATTTAAGTTTAGAGCAGTTGAGAGAACTGAGACTCTCACAGCACTGGTAAAGAAGATGAAAAGAAATAAAATTCTACTGTAAGGTGGTTTTTTTTTTTTCTTTTTTTATTGGTATAAATGAATGACATGTTATACTGTCTGACTGTCAATATGAATTTATAGACTATAGGAACTTCTTTCACTAACAGCACTAAAAATTCCATTGCATGGGAAAACAGTATAGTAATCATTAACTGCCTAAAGTTGTTGGGTCAGAAAAAGATACAGAGAGCATAATTTGTATTAAAAACTTCATATAGGCAGATAACTGTGTTTCCTAAACGAACTCTTATAATCAGAGAATTACAGTTGTTGTAGCAGTTCTTAAAGAAAATCCCTTTAATTGCTGTGGAGCAATTAATGAGTTCAGAAAATCACATTAGTGGATCTGAGAAAATATGCTAGAAAAGCCTGTGGTACTTTTGTAGAAATGCATGTATCACTCAGAATGTAAAATTCTTTAATCATAGAATCCTAGAAGCATAGAATCATTTGAGTTGGGAAGGACCGTTAAAGATCATCTAGTCCAACTCTACTGCATGAACAGGGACATTTCCGGCTCAATTAGGTTGCTCAGAGCCCTAACCAGTCTGACCTTGAATGTCTTCACGGATGGAGCATCCATCACCTCTCTGAGCAATCTGTTCCTGTACCTCATCACCATTATCATTAAAAAATGTCTTCCTTATATCCAATCTAAATTTATTTTCTTTTAGTGTGAAATTATTTCCCATTTTCCTATCACAACAGACTAAAGAGTCAGTCCTCTTCCTTCGTAAAGCTCTCCTTCAGATACTGAAAGTCCACTCTCAGGTCTCTTCAGAGCCTTCTCTTCTCCAGGATAAACAGCCCCTGTTCTCTCAGCCTGTTTGTGTAGAGGAGACGTTCCATCTCTTGGATCATTTTTGTGTCCCTCCTCTGGATATGATACAAAAGGTCCACATCTTTTCTGTACTGAGGATCCCACATCATGACACAATACTCCAGGTGGGGTCTCATCAACACAGAGCATAAAGGCAGGATCACCTCCCTCAACCTGCTGACCACATTTCTTTTGATGTAGTCCAGGATACAGTTGGCTGCAAGAACACAGTGCAAGAGCACAGTGTTGGCTCATGTTCAGCTTACCATTCACCAGTACCTTCCAATCCTTTTCAGCAGAGCTGTGCTCTATCTTTACATCCCCCAGCTACTGAGGGGATTGCCACAACCTATGTGCAAGATCTAGCACTTGACTTTGTTGAGCCTCGTGAGGTTCACCTCAACCTCTGATAGAGTTTATTTATGGAAATTTATATATAGATATATATTTATATTTTTAAAATCTGTGCATTAATTCTCCATTTCAAACTCTTTGTGAGTCTACTAGCATGTACATAGATGTTTGACTTTCTAAACACTAATACTGTCATTAGCATGTGAATTCATTTCCATAAACTCTGAGCTATTCATAAGCAATGCTTAGAAACTTTTAGAAGTAGATATTTCATTTAGAAGAATTCCCTTATTTTTACCCTGTCTTTAGACAGAAGAGCAGAAAGCCGCCTTAGAAGATAATTTCCTCTTTAGAAGATACACTACCTTTGAAATTACAAATACAAGAGAAAGGGATAGGACCTCTACAGTATAAAATTGCGTGAGGTTGCACGAATGTAAAGGAAAATAGACTAGGAAGTAAAAGTAAGAAGAAGAATATGAGTAATATATGCAGTATTTGCTCATCAGAGTTGCTTGTTACTAGGTATGCTGGCAAGGACACCAATCAAAACTCTGTGATGCCTGCCAGTCCAAGACTCAGATTTAACCACACAGCCTTTGATAGAGATACAGTAAATGTAAAATTTTCAAGACCTGAACATTGCTGCAATACAATTAGACCCTGGATGTTTCAGATACAAACCTCACAGAGAGACTAAAGGGTTAAAGGAGAGGTGCTTCTGACCTTGATGGAGCAGTAACTTAGGTCATGTCTAACATCTGATAAATCAAGGAAGGGAAAGTAATATCTGGCACCAAGGACAAGTGGCACTGACTAGCTTAAATCCAGGCTTCTGGGTAGTGGATTTCATAATGTGCTTTGGACATGCCTGTATTTTATCCCTGTGTGAGGATTTTTCTTGCTGTCTCCATGGCTCTGGAAATGGCCATATGGCAACTCAGGCCAAGCATGAAAAGTTGTATGTTGAAGACAGATACAAAATTGTTTACAAGGGAAATTTACTTTTTTTTTTTTTCTTTTTTTTTTTTTTTCCCCTCTCAGTATACAGCAATTACAGATTCTGTCAGTGTTTTCTTGAAATATAATAACAGACACTGTTCCCTGTTCCTCCTTTATAAGATACTTCATTCTTAAATCTCCTTTGCGTTATGCATTTGTTTGTTCATACACATTTACCACAGAATTTCCCATTGAATTTCTCAGTGAAAGAATATGAGAGCAATCATTCTTAAGGACAATCACAGACTCATAGAATGGTCTGGGTTGGAAGCAACCATTAAGATCATCTAGTTCCAATCCCCTGCTATAGGCAAGGACACCTCCCTCTAGACCAGGTTGCTCAAAGCCCCATCCAGCCTGGCCTTGAACAGTTCCAGGCAGGGGGCATTCACAGCCTCACTGGGCAACCTGTTCCAGTATCTCACCACACTCACAGTTAAGAATTTCTTCCTAATATCTAGTCTAAATCTACCAACTTCTGGTTTAAAATCATTTTCCCTCATCCTGTTTCTACCTGCCCTTCTGAAAAGTCCCTCCTCATCTTTCCTGTCAATATAAGATCCCCCTGAGCCTTGTCTTCTCCAGGCTGAAGAGTTCCAGCTCTCTCAGCTTGTCCTCGTGGGGGATGTGACCCAGACCTCTGATCTGATCCCTTCCCTCCAATCAGGGATCTCATTCATAAACTGGCGTAACTATAAGGTTGTGTTGTCAGGAGTGGACTACTTCAGCATGGGTTCTCCCCCAGCCCTTCTGCCCCATTACAGGCCCCTCTCCACAGGCTCTAGCTCCATCCTCTAGGCTGCACCTCCTTCAGGTCTCCTCCACAGCTGTCCTATGGTCTTCTCCATGGTTGCACTTGGAGATCTGCTCCATGTGGTGCCCATGGAATGCAGTGAGACAGTCTGCTCCACTGTGGGCCTCTCATGGTCTGCAGGGAACTTCTGCTCTGCACCTGGAGTACCTCCTGCCCTCCTTCTGCACTGACCTTTGCGTCTGCAGGGCTGCTTCTTTCATATTTTCACTTTCACTTCTCTTTTCACTTTCTTCTCTCAGTTGCAGCTTTACAGCAATGTTTTTCTTTCTCTATTTCTAAATATGCTCTTCCAGAGGCAGAACAAGCATAGCTAACAGGATCAGTTCTGGCCAGCAACAGGTCCCTTTTGGAGCTGGGTAGAACTTGCTCTTATCTAACATGGAGCAGCTTCTTCACCCTTCTCAGAAAAGTCACCTCTGCAGCCTCCCTGCTACCAAAGCCTTGCCATGTAAACCCAATACAGCTTAGTTATTTTTGTTTATATAGGCTATGCTTAATTCTAATGTATCAACCTCTCGACAGACAAATTCTAATAGTATTCATAAACTAACCCTGGTGAGTAGACACTGCTAAACAAATTTGTAAATGAAATCCTGTTACTTAGAATTGAATAAATTGAAATCAGTAGCTGCCCAGGCTGGATCCAGATCTGCACTAATTCTCAACACTTGATTTGTGCCACCTAGTACTCAAATGATAGGAACAACGTTCTCCCATACTTAAATCTTACTTTCACATGTTGGTCACTGGAAGCCAGAATTCATACCTTTATTGTAGTTCTGTCTGCTTCCACTATCCCTTACCACATTCTCACAGTCTATAGTGATCTCACTTCCAGCTATAATCTGTTGAATCCTTCAAAAAAACATGTCTCCAGACTAAAACCCATTCCAAAGATAGCTACATGGCCTATTTATAGCTTACTCAAATTTAACATTCAGGCCAGTGGTGGTCTTTGCCTTCTTTCTAGCTCAGCAGTCATAACCATTATGTATTAACTAGCCTCTATTAAACACTGTCCTAAACCAGCCACCCAGTCATGAATGTTCATTAAACCTAGACATCTTCTACCACTTCTGCTAAAAAATTGTCAGCAGGAGGATTCAAATGAATCAGAACTTATACATTTCAGTAAATGAAGGATGACAATTGATAGTCACAAATGATTAAGTATCTTCTTTAATAAAGGTGCACTGTATGTTAGTGGATTATTATTATTTTTTTTTAATGACATATATTGTTTCACCAAATATCAGCATATAATATAATGAGCAGTGTAGAAGGTACAACAGTCTAATTGGTGTAATGTAACACTGCAAAGGCTTGTAAGCAAAGTGTTCTTTCCACAATTTAAAGAAGTAGATATACTACCAACAGAAGTAGAATCATAGTATCATAGAATCAGCAAGGTTGGAAAAGACCTCCAAGATCATTTAGTCCAACCATCCACTTACCACCAATATTTCTTCACTAAAATTTGTCTCTTAGTATCATGTCTAAATGTTTCCTGAATATCTCCAGGGATAGTGACTCAATCACCTCTCTGGGCAAATTGTTCCAGTGTCTGACCACTCTTCAAGAGAAGTTTCTTCTAATATTTAATCTGAATCTCTCCTGGAGCAACTTCAGGCCATTCCTTCTTGTTCTATCATGAGTTACATAGGAAAAGAGGCTAGCCCCCACTTCACGTCAACCTCCTTCAGGTAGCTGTAGAGTGATAAAGTGATAAAACTGAAAAAATCCCAGTTCCCTCAGCCACTCCTCATTAGACTTGTACTTCAGACCCGTCAATAGCTTTGTTGCCCTCCTCTGGACATGCTCCATGGCTTTGATATCATTCTTGAGGGGCCCAAAACTGAACACAGTACTCAAAGTACAGCCTTTACAGTGAAATAATTTTCTCTTTTCTCAACTGATTTGGTTACCCTGCTAACTTAGATCAAACTGCTTATCTCAACAAAGATTGATTACCAATTAAATAACACATAAGCTAATAAAATGATACTTTGCCTTTTATCTAGATAGTTTTCTTAAAAGCACTTATCACTGATATAAACTGATATATCCACTACTTGGAATGATTGCACAGTGAAATATTTCAGAAGTGACATAAAGTGAGAAATCTCAGTACATGTGTAGTGAAACCTAAGGTGACCTTGTATATAACCTATGTAGTACACTTCATGAAATTGTGGTATCCTGACATTCTACTCTCTCCACCATTTGCTATCAAGTTTATTCCAGTGAAATTAAAATATATGAACAGCCATCCTCCAAAGCTTAACTTTGATAATTTTTCTTGCCTCCCGGGGCTTGAAATAGCTACCCACCACCTGCTGTTCATAGGTTGGTTTGTCAAGTTGCAAGTCAGAATTAACATGCACTAATTTCTACAATGCTCCAAACTTTACTATAGCTGCATAATGCTTAGGATAGGCACTGGTGCCCTATGCTTGTTTGCAAGCATCCCTAGAACTAAATTAACACAAAAATAGTTCCAGACTAGACTGTCTGTATTTCAATTTTACCATAAGTCATGGAAGGACTTTGAATGAAAATTGTGTATTTGGGACAAATTACAGAACAGACAAAGGAAATTGATTAAGTATTTACAGCTAAAATTATTTTGGGTCATTGATTCAAAGTTTTTCATGAAATAATTTGTGATTATTTAGACTCACAAACATATTTATGTTTGCAGAATCAGTGACAGCTCGAAAGGAAAATAACTTACTCATGAAGATTTCTTTCAGCAACCAGTATGTTCACTTGTCCAGGTATGTTTCCTTCTTTTTCTCACAAACAATTGAAATATCAATATTACTCATCTACTTGTTTCATTTGAACACACAAGCTGGAAGTAAGTGCAAAATAAATGGGAGACTTAACTCAGATAAATGGTGAGACAGCTTTTAGGCTATGTTTTTCTCATCACTGCTCACTTGATGGAAAGAAACTAAATTCCTTGACCTTGGGTTAGCTATCATAAAATGTAATCAAAATTCTTTAAGCTTAGAATAACGTTCTAAATATGCTAGCAAGCTAAGTTTACTTCATTTCTATGATGTATCATGTCCTGAAACAAGCTATATCTCCCACAACCAAAAGCAAAACAAAAACAAACAAACAAACAAACAGACAAACAAACAAAAAAAGGCAAGGCAAGGCAAGGAAATATTAAGAGCTAGTGACAAATTAATTATAAGATGCTGCTATTTCTTAATGGCACTAAGAAATAACACTAAAAAAAAAAAAAAAACTCTAATCAATTTCACAAAGAAGGATTTAGATAAAAATCAGACAGATTTACAGAAACAGGAAAAATAAAAAGAGAAAGCTTTAAAATATTTTTGTGGTTTGTGAAATCATGGTGATGATGGTTAAACCCTGAAGCTGGCCCTCTAGTTCTTTGTATATATATATATATATATATGTATGTATATTTTACAAGTTTTTGTTTTATTGACATAACTATCAAAAGAGTCCTGTAAATATTGATTTCTCCAGGAGAGCAGAGAAATCTGGTGGATCTCTCAGCACTGCAGTAACATACACTGAAGCTATTATATGCTGTAGTTAGAGAAACACACCAGGGACTCTTGATGGTAAACCATCTTCCTTTTCAGTAACAAACAAACTCAACAAAACAGACAAACATGTCAACAGTAAAAAATAGCAAATGACCATATATTGTCAATAAATTGACAACACTGATTTATACCAGCTAACCTGACACATAATTGAAAGCCAAATTTGTGTACTCTTGACTGTCAACTTTAAAAAAAAACACAAAAGGTTCAATTTCTGTGCTTTTCTAGCTGCAAAAAATAAATAACAAATAGAGACCTGTTTACAGATTGATTAAATGTAGCTTAAAATTAATTTAAAATAAAGAAATATTTAATGGTGAGATTTAAATGTTTCGTACAGCTCTATACAAAACCTTAGTTGCTCACACAGCAGAAGTGATTGTGGTTCAGTAGAATGAAACTTCATATGGTGTTCTTGCATAAAATATGCAACCATCTTTTACAAAGATCTCAGATATTAAAAATAAAAGAGTTCGTTATTGAGAATCAAATAATTTTGTCTCCAAAAGCACTTTCAAAATTAGTAATATACCCCAAAGGTCTATGGGAATCAGTGTTATTCTTCACAGTTTAAATAACAAATCTTTTATTGATTAATATTTCTGAAATATAGCTGAAGTAAGAAATAAGTTCAAGTAATTCATAATAAATGGATATAAGTTTTACCAAATAAAGTTTTGTGTGACCTCATTCGGCAATACATCTGTCTTTAAAGTACTTTTACTGTTTTTCTCCTCTTTATTTCAGTATATTCAATTACACTTTTTTTTTTTTTTCCTTCTACACATCCAAATAATTAATATGTTTATATAAAATTTATTACGGTTTAATGATTTAACTATTGATCTCAAAACAAAATAATAAACAAAACCACCATAAAATGCCAGCAATACAATAAAAGCAACTTTTTTCTTGGGTCAAAATTGACTGAAAGCATCCCCTATATAAAAATGAAATGCATTTCTGTGGATGCACTGACACTTCACCATCTGTCCAGCATCTCAGATTTACTCTCGGAGATAACTTCATATTTCACCATGCAGTCCCTAAAGAAACATCACTTTAAACAGGGCCACATGGAAAAATGCACTTCAATAACATCTGAAGGTCTTGCATTTAGCTGCAAGAGCCTCCAATCTGGATGAATGATGTGCCTATAGAGTAAACTCCATTTACAGTAATGGAAATAGGGAGGAAAAAATGTAAAGAACAGAATGTTTTTTTTTTTTAAGTGACAGAAAAATACAAAAACAAACAAACAAACAACAACAACAACAACAAAAAACAAAAAACAGGTTGGGGAAGAAAACTTGAAAGGAAAGGGGAGCTGAAGAAATGGACAGAAAAGAGAAAGAAACAAAAAAACAGATAAAAACAGCTATAGAACAATGGTGGTAAAAGACACAGTGATATACAGATAAAGTGAGGAGATGCTGGCAGCCATCTATCAGTCTGCCTTGATGAAACAGGTATTTGAAATTAACTCAGGAACCTTATGAATTACATTCAATCCATGCTCTGGGCTAAGCACTTGTCAATTTTAGCTGCTATTGCAACCTATTACTTACAGACTACATGGCTGGCAAGCTAATGACATTGGAGTGTTAAAGAATAATAGTATAAACTGTATACAGAGATGCTTGTCACAGACTAAGCTTATCTTCCCATAGACCATTGTGAAAACAGAGACACCAAACTCTTGGTTTCTCTATGAACACTTAACCTCATATTACATTATTTCATATTGGAGAAAAGTACATACCTAAAGAAATAATCAGCAATCTGCCTGTCCACAGAAAGCTTTTATCAAGATTTTCTGAGCACTGTGAATAAGTGCTTTGATTAAAATTTCCTTGAACTTTATCCCCCATCCCTCTAGGATAATTCACTCTGAGGCAGAGCTATTGAAACTGACAGGTTTTTGGAGGGTACTGGTAAGAATGTAGTATATAGAACTTCAGCCTCTAATATATATGGTGTACTTCCTTGCTGTAGATTGGGACTTCCCACCTGACTAATTCTTGACTACTGAGCTTACAAAAACAGCCTTCCAGGGAAGGTTAATTTAATTTTATATCTTCAAATACATACATTAACAGTTTGTACTGAAGTACTGAAAATACATTTTATTTGAAATTTACTCATCCAATATACTGGAATTTCTTTAATGTATTTTTCAGCTGATAAGCTTGTCTAAAAGTGAAATATTTTAATAAGCAAGCACATTCAAAGTAAATGTCAGACAGTGTGATCCTGTGACTAACAGCTGCTGCTGCTGCTGGAAGGGGAGAATAGAGAGTGAAAAATAAAGTACCAGAGAAACATGGAAGGTCAAATTAGAACAAATGCTAGAACAAATGTCAACAGTAGGATCACATGCACCCTCAGAAAGTTTGCAGATGACACCAAGCAGAGTGATGCAGTTTACATGCTAGAAGGAAGGGATGCCATCCAGAGGAACCCTGGACAGACTTCAGACATGGGCCCAATGCCAACCTCATGAAGCTCAACAAGGCCAAGTGCAAGATCCTGCACATAGTTCAGGCAAGCACAAACAATGGTTGTGTAGAGAATGGTTTGAGAGGAGAAGGAGCTGGCAAGGTGTGCTTGAAGCCCAGAAGGTCAACCATATTCTGTGTTGCATCAAGAGAAGTGTGAACAGCAGGTCAAGGAAAGCGATTCTGCCTCTCTACTCTGCTATCATGAAACCCCACTGGGACTATTGTGTCCAGTTCTGGGAACCCCAAAAAAGAAGTATGAGCTATTGGAGTGGGTCCAGAGAAGAGCCATGGAGATGATAAAGAGATCTAGAGCACCTCCCCTATAGGGACAGGATGAGAGAGCTGGAGCTCTTCAGCCTAGAGAAGAGCAGGCTTTGGGGGGATCTTATAGTGATCTTCCAGTACCTGAAGGGAGCCTACAGAAAAGCTGAGGGGGGACTTTTTAGAAGGGCACACATGAATAGAATGAAGGGAAAAGGTTTTAAACTGGAAGTGAGTAGATTTAGGCTATAGATATTAGGAAAAAATTCTTAACTGTGAGAGTGGTGAGAAACTGGAACAGGTTGCCCAGTGAGGCTGTGAATGCCCTCTGCCTGGAAGCATTCAAGGCCAGGTTGGATGGGCTTTGAGCAACCTGGTCTAGAGGAAGGTGTTCCTGACTATAACAGAGGGGCTGGAACCAGGTGATCTTAAAGGTCCCTTCCAAACCAAAACATTCTATGATTGTATGATTCTATATTTGTCAAATAAAAAGGGTAGGGTTTTTTGTCTAATGGAAAAGATTTAATTACAGAAGTCACTGAAAGAAGCTGCCTGAAGTGTTGGATTCATTTTCTTCAGCTAATGAACCTCATTGAACTTCACAAAGAATTGTTGAACTAATAATAAAAGGGGGAAAAAGTCCAGAAATTTTGCTGCGGCATCCCTTAGAAATGAATTGAACAACTACCAAAATGATTTTCCCTCCCAGGAAAGTAATAGGGTGACATATTTACTTACTTTCTTTCCTTCTGAAAAAACAGTGGTGAAATAAATGACAACGGAAATAAGTTGTTTCTTACAGTGTATCTTTTTGAGAACAGAGTTAAAAAATTTAAATCACATGTTGTTGCAGATGTTAAGTCACCTACATGGTACATTATCTACGCAGTTTGTTGCCTAACTGTATCAAATTTTTTGTGTTTCCCCCCTCCCCCCCCCCTTAACAGCAACCATAAGAAAAACCTATTAAGGAACATAATATTTTGCATTAGACAAGGGCATCTGGAATGCCTTAAAGAACATATAGTAAACAAAATTCTTTTAGCAGTGAAATTGAAGAAAAAATAACAATTTAAAAAAATAAAAATAAAAATAAAAATCCCAGTCCAGAGAAGATTATGTAGAAATAAAAAGAGGACTTTAAATGCTCTGAATTGTTTTATGTTTCATATGTATTTTTTATGTGCTTCTCTCCTTATTATTTAGGCTTTCATAATACATCCATGTTCAGTACAAAACTGTAAACATGGAATTCAAGTGTAGAGCACATACACAATACAGTCTTAAAGCATCTGTACTACCATGCCTATCAATCAACAAAAGATCTCTTTTCAACAGAGGATTGACAAATGAAAAAAAAAAAAAAGTAAAAAAGTGTTGGAAACAAACGAACAAATCAAAGAGCACTGTCTTAAGTTAGTACTTAGATATCCATAGGAAATTATTACATTTTAAAATCAGAATAGACAGACCTTCACAAGAAACCTTAGTGCTTGAGAGTTATATTTGCTTTCAGTACATCTTTAGGGTTTTCAATTTGAGACTTTGTGTATACAGCTCTCAAAAGGCTCACTGTAGTCTATAGAAATGTTTTATCCATGTATGAGATGTCATTTTAAAAGGTCAGCAAAGTAAGGACAGAGCTAGGATTTTTTTAGGTTTTGAAATACGTAATAAACCAAACACTTGGCTGTAACAGGAGACATTTTATTTAGCTGTTAAAAAGAACTCATTGTACTTAATGAAGAACTCTTTGCTCTGAGAGTAAAATAATAGCTTGATATCATATTTACCCCCTTTTATTTACAGTATGTAACATTTAATAGAAAGATTATTTTAACAAACATGGTTTCAGATAGTCAACAAATTTTATTTGACTCTGCGAATATACACTTCACTATGAGCACGTGTTTATTTTTATGAAGATTGAGAAGATTTTTGGTATTCATAGTAGTACACAATAATGAAATAAAGTGAAGTCCTCTTCATCTTTCCCATTACTATCCTTTTTCCCTATCATCTCAAAAAAATATATATAATTATATATATTATTTAATATATAATTTATATATTATTACATGCATAATATATAAATGTATGGGAACTGCTGAATCACAGCCTGAATCTCTGATTGATCACCTGAGGCGAGCAATGAATCAGCCACAGGAGCACAGGTGAAGGCAATTCACCTGTGCTGCCGGAAGGAGTGGAGCTTGGCTCCACCGCTCCTAGACCCATTTAAGAGCTGACTACCAGTGGGAAGGATTGCTTTTGGAGATCCCCTCCTCTGGAGTTTCATAGTAAGCCCAGAATATGGGTGAGTATTCTATCTATTCTGTTTTGGTATAATAATTGTATTGCCAAACTCTCTGGTATATTTCATAACTATAACATCTGTACATTAATTGATTATACAATAAAGATTTGGAATTTTATCTTGGTGGGAGTACGTGTAGTTTTTGGGCATTCATAATACTACAGGTTTTGCCTTTTAGTGATTGAAAGAATTACAAGGAAGAAGACACCTTTTTTGACTCTTTGCTCCTCTGAAACCGTCCTATAGAGATAGTTACACTCAGCAGGTAAACAGGAAAGGAATAAAGTGGTTATGTTTTCCTAAACATTGTACTGACTCATGTTAGTTTCCAGAAGATTGCATCTCTTGCTATATCTACTGTACCTAGGCAACTAAGCTTGAACGTAAACATTCTTTAAGAAGATTTTGTGTGAAAGTGGTGGGGCATCTTATATACTACTTTTCTTTCTTTTATGTCAATATACTGTTTCTATGCAGGTAAACACACACATAGTTCTGAATGTATGCAGAGAAGCTGAATATACAACCAACTATGTTGGTAATAACAATATATATTATCTTCCAACACTGGCAGAATTTTTTTTTTAGGTTAAAAGATATGTCTGAGCCCTGAATATGGTGAAACTCAGGTAGATTAGAGGGAGAGATCCTGGATCACACAGTTACAGAAAAAAAGATGTTTAGAACCTTGGTAGGATTGTGCAATCTACTCCCACAGTGTCATAAAGTCCTGACAATATGTCAGGTTGATAGGGTACAAATATATTTGTACCATAATATAAAATACTTTAAACTCCTTGAAGAAAGTAGGTTTTTATTTTTATTGTTATTAGGAATGATGCTGCTGTGAGCCACTCCAAAATGTCATTGTTCAGTAGTCAAGGTGTTAGTGAAGGTGATAGTATGCAGTTTCTAGGTGAACTCTACTTGAACATTGATTTTGTGTGCAAATGGAAAACTAAAGGAAACAAGTTTCTGCAGTCACCTCTCCTGAGTGCTGGCTTTCTGGGGCTTTGACCTATGTGCAGGAACTCAAACATACACTTTTAAATGTTGACTGTTTTTATCCATTAGCATTAGTTGTTACTGCTCTGTTCAGATGAGGATAGACAGGAATACATGTTTCAACATTAATATTTCTCAGATCTTCTTGATCCACAGTACAAAAAGCTTCTTCTAGCTTACCATTCAATAATGTCATCTCTTTCAGTAAATAATGATGAAACACTTGAAGGTTTCTACAACATTGTCCAGAGATTGCTTAGTCTGTTAACAGTGTAGAATAGTGGTATACCTAGTGATGGCTTTGCAGCTGCAAAATAAAAGATCATTTATTCCTGCTATGATGTAAGAACTTTCAATACTGTTACATAATTTTAGTACATTGATGCATACAGCAAACATTTGCTGACCTGCTGGGTTAGAAAGAGGGTTAGGATTTTAGAGCAGCACTGTACCATGGCAATAACTACGTTCCAATTTTGCAGATTCATGTGGTTTTTCTTTCTGAAGAAAACTACAGAATGTTTAATCTTTGAAACCTCTTTTTGTGGTTGCGTATAAATAAAGGCAAATAACCATCTCTGGCTGGACAAAAAGATTATCTGATTAAATGTTAGCTTTAGTATTTTATGCAGTTAGTCAAGACTATTCTATATTCTTTTATGGATGGTACCAGAAATGATTTGGTTTCCACAGAGATAACATTTGGAGGATGTGTTATCTGCAAGCAGACTGCAGTCTCTGTCTGATAATGAGTCTGGGGGAGTCACTGCCATATTGGGCACCTGGCCCATGAATTCTTACAGAAATCTGATAAGACCCATTCTGCATAATGTCCATATGTATGTAAATGCTGGTTAGGATTGTACCTGAATGCAGCTCAGTTCAAAGTACTGAAATTAATGGGTATCTTAATTGCCCTGCTGGGAGCTGGCTTTTGCATTGCACTTAATAGCACAGTTTAGATTTTCTATTTATTTCCTGTTTTTCTTATATGGTAGTATTGGCCAGGGTTCCACATGAACAATATTTAAAAACCATCACAACAGCAAAACAACTGCATTTTCAATTTTTCTTGCTGTATTAGTCACACAGAATCACAGAATTGCCAGGGTTGGAAGGGACCTCAAGGATCATGAATCTCCAACCCCCCTGCCACATGCAGGGCCACCACCATTCCACCTAATGCTAGACCAGACTGCCCAGGGCCCCATCCAATCTGGCTTTGAACACCTCCAGGGACGGGGCATCCACAACCTCCCTGGGCAGCCTGTTCCAGTACCTCACCACTCTCTCCGTAAAGAATTTCCCCCTGACATCCAACCTATATCTCCCTTCCCTCAGCTTAAAACCATTTCCCCTTGTCCTGCTGTCACTCACCCTTTCAAAGAGTTGATTCCCCTCCTCTTTGTAGGCTCCCTTTAAAAAAATATGGAACGCTTCACGAATTTGCGTGTCATCCTTGCGCAGGGGCCATGCTAATCTTCTCTGTATCGTTCCAATTTTAGTATATGTGCTGCCGAAGCGAGCACATAGTCTGTGTGATTTTTATTTTTTTTCCTCATACACCCTTCTCAGTTCTCATGGTCTCACCTCTTCCTGAAATCTCTGGATGTATCCTGCTAGTGCACCTGGATTTGACAAGGCTAGGGTGCACTCCTGCTTCCCTTGTTGCTTCCCTTGTTGCCTAGTTTCTGGGAAGAGGAAAGCTGATTAGACAGTGGAAATATCACTGGGTTGATGCTAGTTTTGTCAACTAAGACACTATGAGGGCAGAACCATTGCTTTAGAGGCTATGTAAATGTTGTAAGCTCCTGCTACAAAATCACTGCATATTTTGTTAGAATATAATCATCATATGTTAAAAGAGTAATTCTCCTAAAGACAGCATAAGTGATACTTGAATCTCAGTGAAATTTGTGATTTGATAATTGATTTACTCTTTTTTTTTTAACTTTGCTACTAATGCTACTAATGTATCCTTATGCTAATGGAGCTAAACTACAGTTTTGAAGTATTTTAAATGGCTAAGAAGATCAGAATCTTTCTATATAAATGTAATTTTTAAGTTAGTATTTTCCTGATCCCCAAGGTTAGCTGCTTGATCGCTAAGGTTTGCTGCTTTGAACCTGTACCGGCCAGAACTGTAGTGACTGACCGTGAAGTACAGGGGACTTATGGTTGGTTTCTTCATCCAGGGAACCCCAAGATAACAGCAGCCTGGAAGTTTTTGTGAGAGTGGCTGATGTGGCATGGGTGTTGCCAGGGCAACAGCTCTGCATCCACACCCCCTGCCTGGAAAAAGCCTTGGGGACAGAGAGGAGGAGTCAGGATGAGTGAATCACGTGGGCCATTCAAAGGAGGAGAAACCTTAAGCCACCCAGTCATAGGACTACACAGGGAGGAGGGTTGTTATCACGGTGAAGCGAGTGATAAGTGAGGGGGCACCTGTTAACAGCCTGGTAACAGGGTGAGGGTGGTGCCTGCACTACCGGCAGCAGGGCAGGGCTGATCAGTCACACCCCATTAAGGCCTCACTGCCAGATGTTGATCAAAATAGTCAGACAAGCACATACACTTAGGCAAGGGATGAGTGACATGTTTGCGTCACAAGAGCATTACTGCAGGTAATGCTTAAAGAGTAATCGTCATGATACATTTTTATCTTAAATTTTTGCTGTTTGTGGTGCCACTAGTTAAATAACAGGAGAACTAGCAGAGACAAAATGTAACTGGCTGCTGTTGCTCAATTGAAGAATATCCACCCATCAGAGCAAAAATTTCCATTGATTCTCCAGTCAAAAGTTTAGAAAGTACTTGAGAACCTCATGTTCAAACAGACATTTCTTGGTTGGATGAAGTTAACAGATTTGAATAAATTTGAGATACTATAACACCTTTACTGTTTTCTGCAGTTTATTTCTATTGTCATAGAAGCTTTTTGCCATGCTATTGTTATGCCTGGAACAGTTCTTCTGTCTTTTCCCTTAATAATCTTTTGGCCTTTTTTTTTTCTTTATTAGATTATGATCATATTTCCCAAGTTGAATAGAATAACATTTGGCATTGAGATGTTTATTCTAACAACTACACATCTTAAATTTTATGAAAGGAATATTAATTCAGTTTATCCATAAATTCTCAGTACAAGCCTCTGAAACTAATTGCCCTGCATTACACAGTTCACAGGAAAAGAGCTGACTATTGTCATGTTTCCTGATTCAAGAGAGATTATTTTCTTTTCTCTATACCACAATATCAGAGCTGCAAAGTGACCTATTTAAATTCTATTGTCCAGCTGCTGAGAGGTGGAACCAGAGAATGGAATTTGTGTATCTAGCTTGGGGATTTTATCCACCTTGCCTCTTCTGGAAAAAGAAATTTCAGGCAGCTGGGATCTACATCTGCCCTATTATTCTCTTATTCTCTAGAGTTTAAATGTGGATTTTTTTAATTATTGTTCTAAAGTACATGAAGTTTTAGCAAGTGAAATAAAAAGCTATAACTAAATTCTAGTGAACAGTATAATCTACTTTTTTTTTTCTAAGTGTAGAACCGGCTAAAGAGGAAGATAGAAATAACTGGAATAAAAAGTCATGAATTTCTCCAAATTCATCTGACATACTTCCCTTTCCTGTAACAATTCAGAGCAATGGACTGTATAGTACAACTACAGTAAGAAGAAAAAAAGAGAAGAATAACTGAAGAATAGTAAGTTGATTATAGGATAAAATCATTTTTTCTTTGCCAGTTAACGTCTCATCTGTCCCCAGTCTTTGCGTATAGTAAATGAAGAAAGCTAAAATAAGTTATTTACTACTCTTGTGAGCATCTTGAAAAGCCAGACTTTAGATGTAAGTGAAGAGTGTGTGTCTTCAAGTTGAAAAGAGATGGTTATCTTTTATATTTGTTTATTTTAAAGGATTACAAATCCACTCAGAAGACAAGTCATCAGTCAGCAGTGACAGCCAACATGAAAATGTAAAAGAATAAATTGGGCTTTAATTTTTCTTGACTAAGTACAGACATCTATCATAACTAATGCACTTCTTGTAGCACAGCATTTTTTTCCATAAAGTAATCACATCTATTTTGTTATATGTCTTAAACCTGATTAGAAAGCAACAATCCTAGCAGTTATAAAAAGAAAGGTAATATTTCTTTTGACCAGTGTAGGTGAATTCTACTGCAATTAAAGTTATGGCAAAGTTTATGCAAGAACAAAGATTATATTTTTGCTAAATAGGCTGTGAAGTCCTTTTACGTTTGGTGCCTAATTGCTGGTGTCATGCTTGTAATAGTGGCATCTGTGCACGCTCAACAGTCTAATGGGCAGCTCCTACAGGATTAATGAATTTTAATTGATGGTGTTTAGCGTGGCTTTTGGTTTCTGTCTCTTGTAGAGGAGGCTATGCCCTTCTGCTCTTCTGTCCCCAAGTGAGCTGCATCTCTGTTGGGGAGCTCATAGATACAGATGGTCAACAAAAGGTGAAGAATGCCAGAACTCTCTGGGCATCAGAGTCTTTTCAGTAAAGATAAAGACTGAATTGCTAATCAGTTTCCTTTCTTCCATTCAAGCTGTTTATGCGTGGGCTTAATGTTAATCTCTTTTAGTAAAATGAACATATTCCTTCTCAATTCAAAAAATGCTTCCTAGCGAATCGGAAGGCAATCTTCTTTCCAGCCTCCCGATAGGTAGTTTTAAACGTGGCATCTTTTGTAAGAGGAAAAACAAAAACACTTCTCGGTGATGTGTAATCATTTGACTCACTTCCAGAGGTTTCATAAAGACAGAAAGAAATGCAAGGCATTGAAAGTTATTTAAAAAGTGATGGGGAAACCTTCGGATAAACAATATAAGTGGTGTGAATTCTTGTTTGAAAATTCCTTTTTCAGGAACAATTCATTATATCAGCAATATGTCAGAGGTTACATGGAGATATATGGTATGATCAGAATCTCACTTATACAGAAATGGGAAATTGGCTACATTCTGTTGGCTAATTTAAAGAGCTGACTGTTATTAGTTTTAATACAATTACTTGCCTGAGTAAAATCAAAATTTAAAAATGAAAATTTTTGTGAGTGATCTCTAAAATTCTGTTATATAAATCCTTTTTACTAAAAAATAAAATAAAAGCAGTACCAATGTTCTTTAAACATAATTGCTACTTTTTAAAAGTTTTTGTTTTCTTCAAATGTAAATGTAATAACTAGGTACCATCAAGAATGAATATCATCATTAAATATTTTTGAGATGAGGAGTGGAAAAGTTAAAGGTAGAATACTGAAATAAGCAATATGTAGGTTTCTTTCCAAAACTCATCTGTCTGGTTGTTATTCCTTTCATCTGCCTACTAGGTGATTCCTCATATTACCTCTAGATCCTAATTTTCAGGTTCAGCTGTTTACTGCTGATTATTAATTTTGGGTTACCATAGTAACTTTTTTCCATTAAAATATCATTTTCTTCTTTCTAGAAAACATTCCTACTCCTCCCCCCTACACACACACACTATTTTTTTTTTTGGTACTGTCAACAGTAATAAATATTAGCATATATGTTCTTGTCTTTGGAAAGGTTGTTTCATCTAGTGGGGACCATATATATAAAGAGTCGTAACTCTTCTGTAGCTAAAAATGTGCCAATTCTATATGATCTGTTCAAGGTAAGTGTTGCTTTTTGGTCTGAATCTGAGGTAAATAAAAAATAACAAATTTATTTGAAGATACAAATATGCTGAATTATCTTATTGAACCAATTATCTTATTGAAACAACTGTGTATGAAGAGGTTCCTGATCCTTAATTTAAAATGTATAGGGAAACATTGATGGATTTCAGCTATAAGAAAGCCATTGTAAAATCAAAGCCTGTATTTAGCTCAAGCATGGACACTTGAAACCAGCATCTCCCAGCTGTGTCTGTCTCCAGATATCCACAGACTAAGTGTAAGATTCTCCTTATACGTATCTGCTAGTTACTCATGTTTCTTCTAAAGAGATCAGAGACAGTAGACTGAGATGTTTCCTACCTGCTTTAGGCACCTATTTATGCGTAAGTGTTGCAGGAAAAGCACGGTCCAAAAAGCTTGCATTAGCAATTTTATGTCTGCCAAGACAGTTGTCTGCCCCAATTTTAATCTACATGATCAGAGAAGACATTTCATAAAGCAAATGTCAAATGCATACATTCAGCACCTTAAGAAGCTGTGCCTTTTTGAGTTTGGCTTCATTTCCTAACAATGAGGCCGATGTCAGTCAACCTTACGTACACATGCAGTCATCCACTGTGACTACTAGGAATAATACTAAGTGCTACATGTTATTTGTATTCCAGGCTACACAAAATATAAAGCATTTTCTCTAAAGCAATCAGTATTTTATAACAAGGAGATATCAGGTAATGGTGATATAGATTTATACAATAGATGTTAAGAAACACAAATCTGTTGACTTCACCTTGCAAGCAGAATCTTCAGAGGAGCCTGTAAGAAAGTTGACTGTATTGGTTATATTTGCAAATGACAGATCTGAATAATTCAGTCTGATTTTGTGGGTAGCAAAAAAAGCTGCAATATGTACTTATGAAACAAGCACACTTTTTATGTTTGTGTGCCTATTGGACTACATGTGTTAATACTTCATCACTGCACTGGCTTGTGTTGTGGATGTAAATCAGCAATAAAAACAATTTTACTAGCTGATGAACCAATGTTTGTGTCTACCTTGAACTGAATTTTCTTATAACATATAATGTTCATGTCACAACTATGAAGGTGAACAAAGAATTAAATATTTGCATATATTCTAGGAATCAATATCCTCAGAAGCAATAAGTAGAAAACAGCAGGTTAAAGAAATGTTGCTAAGCATTCACAAAATGTGAAATTTCAATATGCAAATCTGCAAAAACAAGTTAGAAAGAGATATTCTTTATGGAATTCTAGTTTTGTCTGTCTTCCAAACAATGAGCGTGAAATACTGGGTGTTTTAGTCTCTCATTGCAGACTAAGAATTCTGATTTAGGAATTATTTGTGTAGAATTTCTTATGAAATGCTTTATCTATTAAAAAAATAAAATGTTTTCAGTAAGCCTGCTTTAATGTCTTATGTGCCCAAGAGACTTGGTAACAGTATGATAGGATTACAGCTAGGGTGATCAGATCTTTCTATTACGGAACTGTAGTTAGTGCATTTGTAGGAAAGGCAGTCCATTTATCAACTAAGTTAGAATGCCAATAAATAGGAAGGTGGAAAAAGTTACCGAGATGGGGTCAATGAAAGAAGTAAAAAGAAACAAACAAGAACAGCAAAATAACTCCTGATGCAGCCGAATACTGAAAATGTAAGGTAGGTGGGAAGTTTTGAGGCACTGTACCAAGAAAATCACATCTTAAGTGTTATATTTCTGGGAGAATTATGTGTATTGGCATTATATAGCTCAAAGTACATAGTATAATATGCAGAAAAAATCCCCCAGCGACTCTGGATTATTATTTTCATTTAAATCTGAAGATGCCAAACAGCAGATAGAAAGTACCCCATAAGATCACCATCAGTGTGTATTGTTATTACACACGCAGACACATAAATATATAAAACACAAAATACATCAATAAATTTATTGATACCACTGGAATCTGGGAAACTTATCAAACTGTCTGTGAGGCTTTGTGCTTAACATCAAAAAAAATACAGGCACAATGCAAATTTGTAGGAGGGATATTTTTGAAAGTTGAACAATACTCTGCAAACATCATCTGAGAATGAGACTTCACATTACAATTATGCTGTATAATAGCTTGCTGGCAATGCAGGAACAGTCCTATTTTCTAACTCAGCCCTGCTCCTATTCACTGTGTTCTCATCCCTCTTTTGCACTGGTATTAGTGCTTGTCAGCTCTTCAAATGAGACAGAGAAAAAAACCTAAACAAGCAGAAAATTATTCAGGAGGTTCCCCCCTCCTCCCCCCCCCCCTTTTAACAGTGGTGTGGGGAGGGGAGACATATTTTTAACTTATTTTACATTTCATGATGTGATCAGACATCTTTGAAAGCCAATGCAAGAAAATCATTAAGGGTGTGGCAACATCTATCCCTAGGAATTGAGCATTAAATCACATTAGTTAGAACACAGTATTTATCTCTGAGATCTTCTGAAAAGGAAGATGATAATTTTACTAACTGTGAGCTTATGAAGTGAAGTGCTTAAAGTATCTACTACAAGCCAGAAATGTCCTTGATAAGATGATGAATGATTAAGGAGAAGCAAACAAACAAACAAAAGTAATTCTAAAAAGGGGGAAAGAGATGGAAGGTCATGTAACAGAAGTGCTCGTCCTGAACTTCTGTTAATAAACCTCTTGGGTAAAAATTTGTATCATGCTTTCTTTAAAAAGTCGTAGTAAAGACATGTAGAGGATTTCAGTTATTATTGTCACTGATAAGAAAGGTTAAAGCTTCATCATTATTTCCTTTCACCTATAATTTTTCATTTTTCAGACAGAATATCTTTAGATCTTCACATTAACTCAAGAGACCTGGACCCAGGAGAGCTGGCAAGCAGAATTTCTGCAGTTTTATCTACTTGTTCTGCCAGTAGAAGGCAGCCTTTCTTTATCCTAGAAGATAACCAAAAGTTATTCCAGGTTCCAAAGAAACTAATCTGTGTCAGATCAAAGTACCCTGGCAGATTTTCTGCCATTGAATACTGTTTACTATTTAGGCCTCTCACAAAGGGGGCTGCATGCCATAAATTGTGTTTTGTCAGATCACCATTCAAGGCTCAGTGCCAAAGGTTTAACCCAGGCCTTGTTGTAAGCTTAGACCCATGGGTTTACTTGTCATCATGAGATCAGAATTTTGACAGGCCCTGGTATTACTTAAGGCAATAGATTAATTGAATTTAATTGAAATTAATTTAGATGAATTTAATTTGAATTTAATTTAAACATTAGAAAACAAACAAACAAAAAAAGATAATGAAATCCACTGCAATGGTAATTCCATGTACGCTCACACTGAGCAAATGTATTGATAATCCTTTGCAAAGATGTACTCTAATATGTTGTAAAACCTGGCTAATATGGTATAATAAACAATCAGGGGAAGGTGAAGTGCATGATATGTATATTCTATAACAGAGAGATGAAATAACTCAAGGCACTTGCTTCCTAGAGCAGCATTAGCTATCTTGCATATGTTAGTTCAGTGATCAATACACAGTTCAATTCACAAAGGTCTGATCTAGTTTTCAGTAGAACAATATTATCTAATTCATATCCTGCACATAATGAGAGGAAACAAGGGGCAGATTTCAGCTGTTGTAAACAGGCATAGCTCCATTACCTCTAAGGAAACTCTGATGAAAAATGAAGACCAAAACTCAGTCAGGGTCTATGCTTCCTAAATTTTCTTGCTATGCAAAATTTGTACAAAACTACTGTGTTGTAAGGTGATTTTACTTTTACATTTTTACATTTTACTTTTCTGTTTTTCTTCCTTTTCTCTCTCTCTTTTTTTTTTTTTTTTTTTTTTTCTTCTTCTCGTTTGTACATCCTACTCCTGGGTTCTACCTTTCTGCTTATTATCATGTCATCTGCTCCCTGGAAAGACAAACAATTGCTGAAAGTAAGTATTGGAAACAGTTTTATTACCAAAGTCATTTGATTGCCTGAAGCTCTAACAAGATGTTCACACATTATCTGAAAAGGCACCAGTGAAACGAGTAACACGATCCTGAGATTCTGTTCTCAGTTTATGACGTGAAATTTCCACCTACCATGTGACAATTTAAATTCACACATATTACTGAAATGCTATTTACTGAGGAGAATGTGAACCATGGCTTGAAATGGTAAGGTTACAAGCATGGTAAGGTTTACAAGAGTAAACATAGAATATTTTTTGCACTGGAAGAAAATTCCATGCCCAGATGCTCAGTATCAGAAAGTAACCTTCTTTGGGACAGAGTCGCTTCTAACTCCATTTCAGCACTGCTTATTCTGTGTGTCATGCAGTGCTGACAGAGACCTGGTTTTACTCTCAAAATCATCAGCCAGGGTTGCCAAACCATATGTCAACCATGTAAGACAGAAAATGATGCAATGGTTTCTATTGGTGGTACAAAAGAAGCACAGTAAATCATCAGTCCTGTCCCATCCAGATGGTAGCAGGGAGGGAGTTGTGCCATCTGCACATGCTGCTCTCTGCAAGGCACAGAACTGAGCTGTCCCTCATCCAAAGCAGAGCACAAGGACGTAGCTGGCTCTGTTCTGAAGCTTGGTGACAAATAAAACTGTTTATATTAACTTCACCTCTATGTCTTGATGCAGATACATCTGATGTGATTTGGTCTATATGTGGACAATAGTTTGCACAGAGCTCCTGTGGTCTTGATATACTGACTTTAATAGAACAAATCCAAAGTACATTGGTGTAACTAAGTGAAGCATCACAATTGCTTGGTGCTGACACTGAAATCAGAGTAATTGTTGTCATTTCTGATATACAAGTTGTTTGTTTTTTCTTTTTTTTTTTTTTTAACATAAGGGTTTTTTATTTTATTTTATTTTAGGATTTGAGTAAGTACACTAATTCTGGAAACCTTCTGCAAGAGGATGCTTTTTAAATGTCAAACAATCAATAGAGATGTTTAGCAAAATAGGCAAAAGTTATAAGTCTGCAGTTTGGTTTTGGTATCAGTGTTTTGACTGGGTTTACGTGTTTGTTTGTTTGTTTAGCATCAGCTAAAGCAACTGTGTTTCAGAATCTGAGTAAAAAGAATTAGCAACACTAACTGCATATACTTTGGGGAAAAACAGCAGCTGTCCCCAACAAACCCACAGAGTAAGGCAGATAGAAAATGCTTTTTTGACAAAGTTTTAACAGGAAGAAAGCACAGAGAAAAGCTGTTGAGCTATGGCTATTGGCAAGTCTACAAATATCACATGCTTGCACAATTACAAGGTAGTATTGCTATGAATGAGATTAAATCAATAAAAAGAAAAGGGAGAGAACAAGAATAGAATATATTCATTTCTGCTTCTGTTGTTGCTGTTGAATATAATACAGAAGACAGGTCATTTCAAGTGTTCATCCACGTCTTGCCAAATTACAATTATCCAAACAAATAGATTAAAAAATAAATAAATAAATAAATAAATAAATACTAAATACAGATGCATTTAATGCTTTTTTGCTTTTTTTTTTTTTTTTTTTTTTTTTGCCAAGGCAACTTTATTTAGAAAGCTGTTTACCTTTCTGAAAAGCCTCATTAGCCGTAAATACAAAGAATGAAGTTGATTAATGTGCTCTAAGTGTGATGTTCAAATTGTAATTTTCATATACGTAAATGGATGCTTCTGTCGTATTTTGTTTGGTAATTGACAGAGTTAGCACTGTCCAAACCACTAATCAGTTTCTTTTTATGAAGACAGCTGCAGAGAATCCTTTTAGAATTCTAATTTTCATTAGTGTCTAACTCACCAAGAACTCAGGCCTCTCTCGCAGATAACCTCATCACTGTTAACTGGACTTGGGAAAATCTGTTGTACATGCAATTCAGTTGTTCGGAGATTTTTTAAAAATTTTTCTCAATGGGGTAATCTGAAGTGAAGAATAAAGAACAGCAAAGAAATCAAACAAATAAGTGTATGGATTTAAAAGAGGAGAATCTCTACAAAACAAGACTGAGATAGTTTATCTTTTACTTCTTTTGATATTATCATCTTCTGAGCTAGAAGAAAAAAAAAAAAAGAAGTTGCAAAGATAGTGTTTCTCTATGTACTGTCTATATAATTGCAGTATGGTGAATTTAACAGCGATTAGCTTTAACAACACTTTTCTAGCAATTTTGTTCCAAAGCTTCTTTAAAGTAGCACTATAGCTACATGCACTGTGACAGGAAGCAGAAAAGACAAATGTATTGATACAAAGTTTAGCATGTATGAAAAATCCGGTTCAAATCAGAATTAGTTAGATCATGCTATGTTGTGTTTCACTGAATTGCCTCAGTTTCTTTCAGCAGCGCTGAAGCTGGCTCATTGACAGCACTAGTTTCTGTTAATTTGGAATTCTCATGCTTCAGTGCCAGTATTAATTTTTTATGCCAGTGTAAATAGTAAGTAACCAATCAAAAGGTCTAAATATATTAATGTTCTGCCTTTGCGCACAGGTATGAGAAGATTAGGCTAATTCTACTATTAAAAGAAAACAGTGTCATGGAAGCACTGAAAGTACATTTATTATTGCAAGGAAGAATGATTTTTCTCAGAATGTTTTGCACATGTCTAGAACAAAATTAGAGATACTCTTGACTTAATACCTCAAACAACAATGATGAAATAGTCTAGTACTTAATACAAGAAATCCAATAAACAGACAGTTTCAAAAATCAGAGAAGAGTGGACACAAGTTCAGGAGCCCTCACAATATTGTCACAATGATTAGAGAGGTAAATCTGTACTCAAAAATACATTCTTATGCCCATAAATTATAAAATATGCTCCGGAAGTGATACCTCCTGTTTTATTGTATTGGCCCACGAAGTCAGAGACAGATGTTGGTGGTATGGCAGTAGAGACTGAACATTCCCAAGGTGTTGCAAGGTGTTGCACTTCTGTCAAGGTAATCTCAGATGCCAGTATACAAAGTGGGAGAAGAATTCCTTGAGAGCAGCCCTGCTGAGAAGGATTTAACTTAACATGAGCCAGCAGTGTGTGCTCATAGCCTGGAAAGCCAAGAGTATACTGGGTTACATCAGAAGAGGGGTGGCCAGCGGGGCAAAGGAGGTGTTTATCCCTCTCTACTCTGCCCTCATGAAGCTCCAGCTGGAGAACTGCATCCAGATCTGGGACCCTCAACATAGGAAAGATGTAGAGCTTTTGGAGAGGATCCAGAAGAGGGCCATGAAGATGACCCAATGGTTGGAATACCTCTCCTATGAAGATAGGCTGAAGGAACTGGGCTTTTTCAGCCTGGAAAAGAGAAAGCTGCAGTGAGACCGCATTGTGGCATTCTTATATCTAAGGGGAGTTTATAAACATGAGGGAAATCAACTTTTTACACAGGAAGATAGTGATAGCACAAAGGGGAATGGTATTAAACTAAAAGAGGGGAGATGTTGGGGAAGGTTTTTACTGAGAGAATGGTGAGGTGCAGGAACAGGATGCCCAGAGAGGTTGTGGATGCCCCGTCCCTGGAGGTTTTTAAGGTTGGATGGGGCCCTGGACAATCTGATCTAGTACTTGATCTAGTGTCTGGCAGCCCTGCCTGTGGCAGGGGGATGGGAACTTGATGATACTTGAGGCCCCTTTCAATCCAAGCCATTCTGTGATTCTAAGATTCTAGATTTTCAGAGCGACTTGTGTATAATGAATCCCTTCCATTAAATCCAATCATTTCTTCCACTCATACCTTGCCTCTTCATCTGTATTTTGGTCCTTATAGCTGCATACAGGCACTTTCACTCTCAGATCTGAATCACTGAAATGATTCTTAAAGTCAAGCAAACATATTTGGGATCCCCCTCATGGAGAAGGAAATTCTCTGATGAGACTACCCAAGCAGGATGAAGTTTTCTAAAAGGCAAAAAGATATTCAGTGGATAAGATCCTTGAATATCAGTCTGTGCAAGGAGCAACTTTATACTTTTGAACATGCTGTCTTTCTCCCTAAATTCCTTATCTCAGTGACTCTATGTGATTTGTTTATAAGCAATTTCATAATGTAATGAGAGAACACAGGGAATCTCAACTTTATTGAAACTGGAGTCAGGGAAAAGAATAAAGCATACTATTAGACTGAGAGGACAGATACTGAAAAAGGTGGCATGGAAGCCAAGAAAAGAGGTTTCAATAAGAATTAAAAGCCTTTGAGGTGTAGTAAATGTAACTGACAAATTGATAAAGGCTAAAAGCATCACATAACCTGGATACTAAAATGTAGAAATAGTACACTGCTTAAGCAAAGCTGTTTATTTCAGACAAATGCATATTTTGGCCAAAGCAACTACCTTTTAGGTGCATGAGAATGTCAGTCCTCAGCCCAGGTACATGGAAAGAAGACTGTTTTATATAGTCTATGTTATCTATGATAAATACAGCAGATCAGAATGAGGAAAAGAAGAGGAAATATAGAAAATGTTCTTGGGCCATACAAGATGATTAGAGTTAGTGATGAACAGAAGGCTGATAGCAACAATGGTTTTAGAGGCAGGGAGGTAGAGTGTAAAAAGAGAAATGAAACTATTGAAGAAACTCAGATGTGGTGTTTCACTGATAATGCCTGTCTACTTTCTTTCTAATTCAAGTACTGTGAGTGCTAGATTTTCAGTACATAATAATATTGCTACTATTTCTGACTGTGGGATCATTGTAGGCTATAGCAAAAGAATTTAACAGAGAAAGAAAAAAGTCAAGAAACAGTAAAAGTTAATGAGAATTATAGAAAAACTATCCTCATCTGGCTTTAGAAGGACTTTTTGACAGTCACTTGGCACTCACAGAGATAATTTCTCACATGTTGACAAGCCAAACATGGCACCTGATACATGAGCTGGATTCAATGCTCTGTGTAACATCTGCAAAATAGGATCTGCCTATCCATTCCTTATGTTTCATAAGTTTATTGGACAAAACACACTAATGTGTGTACATAAGGTGAGTGCTACATAAGTGGTTTAAGATTTTAACTGAATATTCTGAAGATCGAGACTATTTGGAATAATGTAATTATTATACTATTTTGTTAATTTATATCTATTCACATGAAGAAAAAAAAATGTTTCAGTATGCATAAGCGTACAATATCAAATTGATGTAAGCACAGAAAACGAAATGAAACGTGCCAGAAGTCCACTAGTATGAAAGAAACAATTTTGTGTACTGATACATAACATCTTTTGCAGGGGAGTTCTTTTTTTCTGAGTTCTCCCAAACAAAATCTGTCTGAAACACTGTTCACTGAAAATAGAAAAGTTATGGGCATATTATGTTTTCACCTCATTTAATCACTAAGACAAATCACATATTTGCACCGAAGAGATGCATAGATGTCCTGGGGTGAAGGAAGGATAGGGTATCCATTTCAACATTTCCTTAAAGGGGCAACTGAATTCAGAAAAAGAGATTCTATTGTTAATTGTCCCTGTATGTTGCAAGAGGGCCTCTAGCTTTCTTGCGGGTGTAGAAAGAGGTGTGGACTCCTTCACAGAGCAAAGGGGTTTTATTGTAGGTGCTCAGAGCCTCCTATATCCGCACAACACAACAGTTTTCCCGTGCAACCAAGACTGATTACATGTAAGAGCTAGGCGCCTTGTGGATGTTTACGTCCAGCTCAAGTTACTGTTGATCTTTACCATTCATTAGTAATACAACCTTCTTTATCCCAAACCTGTATCTATCTAGTGACAGTAGTTGTAATTCTATAGCTATCTAAGCTCATTTTGGGTTCATACACTTGCCTTTTGCCAGAGAATGTATGAATGCCGTTTAGAGAAGACAATCCAAGAAGGTGTATTTATGTTGACAAAATTACTGTCATGTAGCGTGTAGACTATAGCAACTGCAGTAGATTCTGATATATACAATCTAAAATTATATAGAATCAGATACTATTATGAACAATGAAGAGTCCTTTAGGATGTTTTGTCTTTTATTATCAAAGCTCTCAGCAGTACCTTTTCCTCCAGGGACAGACTTGCCTCCCAGGATGTACTGCTGCATGGGGTTATTTCATTTTAGCTACAGGACACTATGTTGTCCCTGATGAACTTCATGAAGTTTCTGTACATCCATCTCTCCGGCTAATCAAGGTCTCTATAAATTGCAGCCTTGACTTCCAGTATATCAGCTGTACCCCTACAGACATTCTGAGAGTGTACCAAGTCATTAAAAAGGTATTACGCACTTTCAGCCCCAGTATTGACCCCTCAGGTATGTCACTAATAACTTGGCGCTGCTGAACTTTGAAACACTGACTCATAACTTTGAGCCAAATGAAGCCTCCATAATTTTAAAAAGAAAAAAGTAGGAAAAAAAAAAAAAAAAAAAAAAAAAAAAAAGGAGAGAAGATTGTGATTCTATTTTTCTTAAAGATTATATGATGTATGGTTAAAAATGGCACACTGCAGACTCATAGAAAGGACTAGGAAAACTGGTAAAACAGACATAGAAAAGAGTATCCCCAAGCAGAAATATTTTTTAACCGTGCTATTTAACTTTAAAACAGAAGTAAACTTGAAATCTTAACCTTAATCTTACATACTCCCGGAGAGCTAAGGCTACACCTTCTTCCCCAAATCTTTTTTTTCTTTCTTTCTTTTTTTTTTTCCAAAGAAGATATGTAACTCTGTGGATACATTTCTGCTGCATTTATTGTTCTGATCTCAAAAGAACAAAGCAAATTTTCCCACCTCTTTAGCTCGCTTTTGATCAGTATCTCGTTCTTTTTTTTTTCATGAGACTAATGTAACCTTCCTATCATTCATGGTGTCTATACTCAGCTTCACTTTAGTCTCCCCATATCAGATTCACTGCCCTTCTCTTTATCCTGCCTCCATAATATCAATCCAGATGCTACTTGGTTCAACAAAATAAAGTGGGCTCTTCCATCAGATGGAAAACTACCTATGTAGTTTGCCATAAAGTATATCATAACCTTCTATTTGAGGTTAGAAATTTTTATGGAAGAAGATTTGTTGTTCTTCTGTTTATACTCGCAAGGCAAGAAAATTAGCTTAATTTGTAGTATAAAAGATTTTAAGTCAGAAATTAAGAAAATATTCCATATTGAACAGAGGAAAATACTATCTAAATTGTCAATGGAATCCTTAAAGTTTTTTAAACTAGAAAATGGCTCAGAGAGCCTAATGAACGTATTTGAATAATGAACATATTTGTGCATATTTTATAACTATCTATACCATGATCTGCTCTCAAGAAATTTCTTACCCTAAGAAAACTTAGTATAGTACAAAAGTTACTGGGTGCCATGGCTGTGTTGCTATAGATTATATAGCCAGAACACAGAACCTAAGGAGAGATATTAGAAAACATCTTGGCATGCAGCAGGTCTACCAGATAGTTCTGGACCACAGCAATTATATTTTTCATCTCTTAAGTATGCTGTTGTTTTGTTTATTGTTTTTTTAAGATGAGAGGAAAATCTGTGTTCATTCATACAGAAATTTTTTACTCTTTGTTGATCAGGTGAGAGCTTCTGAATGAGATTCAAAGGTTGTTGGCTCACAGTCATGTCATTTACTTTGGGTATCTTAAAGGGAACATGTGTCTTCCAAATGGTTATCAAAAACTTAAATCTCAGCAGAATCACTATCCTCCTGAGCCAGTTGCAACTTACCATCTCAAAAACAGTATTCCTTTGCACAGTTACAAGTCAGGTCTAACAATCACAATGCACATTTATCTGTAAAAGAAAGTAAATAGTCTCAAGTCTGCATTTGAGCCCTTTATTATTATTATTCTTTGAATCTTTATCCAGAGTGGCCTTTTGTCAAGCATTGGATACATGCTGTACTACTTTCATCCAATGTTGAAATACTCCATTCCAACCATTTACAGAATCAATCTATTTTCAATATTATATACCTTGTCCCTGCTGCTCTACCTGCTTATCTCTGAAAGTTGAATACAGGAAGGTCTTGTCATATTAATTTCTTCTTTGTCTGCAAAAAATGTAGTAATAACTGCATTTGAACAAGCAAGAAATCTCCATAAATAATCATTTAATCAATCAAGTAAACAAACAAACCAGAATCCACAAAATGCACATCCAAGTAGATTATCGGGAATGTGATCTAGTTCACAATGTTGGTAATATCTTGTGTTAGAGCAAAACCTAGATGGGAAATTTAGGGATGCTGAATTTAATTGTCCAAATTGGAATTTTCATCAGGAAAAGAAAAAAAAAAAAAAAAAAAGCAGTGAAATTTCTAATTAAAAAATAATGGTGTTAAAATGGTTTTACTCAGCATTTGCCATTGTTGTCTTACATTCTCCTGGGCTTGACAGTGATTCAAAGCAAATAATGCTCGACCCATATAACCCATACATTGAACTACCAGTAAAATGGGATAGTATATTACAAAAATAAATACAGGATAATTAACTTGAAGAAAATCAGCCACAACTCTTTCAATTTATTTTTATTAAGCTGTCAGTTTAAGGTATAAAAAAAATATTGACAGCAATCATTCTCATGAAGAGTTAAATTTTGTATTTTGCAGAAAAATGTTTGCACAAATTTTCACAGTATATTTTCAAGTCATTCCTTGTAAGATCTTAAGGTATGTAAATAAAAATAGAAACAGTTCCATGTAATTTATATAATTATGAGCAACTACTAGTCAAATTTTACTCAAGGCAGGTATACTAAAGACTGTTGACATAAATTGATCAAACAATTCTAAGCAACCAGATTTCTAAAAATCAAAGTCTGCTTGTGAGTAATTTATAAGTAGGAAAAGGGCATGCTTTGTTGATAAATTATTCATTATAAGTACTCTGCTCAGTATGGATCATTTTCTTAATTAATAAACACCACAGATGACAATCTAATATTTTTTAAACCTTTTATATTCACCCTTCCAGAATTCTAGCTTTTATTTCAAAGTTTCAGGACACTTCAGAGGTATGTTATTGAAGAGGTGTCCAAAGTTAGAAAAGCACATCACTTTCCCAAATCTAATTTCTCTACCATCTGCAGTGATCCACTTAATTGAAAAAAAAAAAAAACAAACCAAAGAAAATAACAGATAAAGTCAGAGAAGAGGCAAGCTTCTAAGCCAAAGATTCAACACTTTTTCTCTTGCTCCTTTGCATTTAATCCTTGAGATTTTTTCTTGAGCTAACCATCAGATCAGAATTCATAAAATATCTCAGAGCCAAAGATTGCCAAGGACATGTTACTTGATTGCTCGACTTGGGTATACAGCACTGAGGGCTAGAGAAATATTTCCTTTGACATGGACAAAGGGCATAGATGGCCTTGCCAGTGGAGGATAGTTTTAAACTTCTAAAATTAGAGTGGAGTTAATGCTTTATTCATTTATTTATTTATTCAAGAAATACCACTGACTGAGAGAGCATCTGTGTACTGCACCAGATTAAGTTTGAGTGGTTTTAAGAAGCCACCCCATGTAGAGTCCATTACAGTAATCCAATTTTGATGGATGAAATCCAAGCATACATGCTCTCCTCATGATTTCCTGCCCCAAAAATATTTAAATACAATGAAAGTATTACGGTATTAAACAAATTTCCTTTTTGATATTCAAATACGCATTGAAATAGGAAAATCCGAAGTGCATGGCAGAGCCCTTATATTTTAAGTAAGTTATATGCTTAAGCAGTACACCACCAATGAGATTCTTAATAGCCATTGAATGCTTTGCCTTTTCTGCTTTACAATCAGCATTTTTAGATGGCATGTCTCTCTGTGAGTAACCACTACTGCGTTACTTCTGTACTCTGCATGTACCACTTGCACAAAAGACCAGAGGTATTTGCTCCTGGAATTCCTTATGAAACTGGGCAATTACATGAAGCATTCTCTTATGATAAAGAAAGTCTTACTACCAGTTTTTCACTCTGAAAGGTCTGAGAAATACCTTCCAATTGGTGTTGGAAGCAGTAATGGAACATTACTAGCATGGCAAGTTCACTATGTAACAAGACTAGAACTGCTTCATCCTTTCCTTAGGTGCACGTAGTCAGAAATAATCTTGAGGATTTCAAATATTGTCAGTGATTTCTCATGCTATTTTATCTTTAAAACATAAGTGCACCCAAGCATTTTTTTTCCGTATATGGCAATTGCCATGTTAATACAGATTAAACACAGGTTTTGACAGGCATTACTCTTATACTAAAATCACATCCAAATTTATAAGTCTCAGCATTAATTCAGAATCCCTAGAATCTATGGTAGACTTTCAGTCTTATTTTGACAAGCAACCCAAATGATCACCAAGAACATTATAACTTAGCACCTGTCACAGAAATGAGAAGATCAAGACTTAAGGGCAGTCAGTTTTGACTATGTACGTATGTACATAGTACTTATATGTACATATGTGTCTATGTGGCCTGATGATATGCACCCCAGACTCCTGAAGAAACTGGTTGATGCAGTTGCCAAGCCACTCTCCATTATCTCCATAATTTTCAAAAAGTTGTGGCTGTCCAGAAAAATCCCAGTGACTGGAAAGAAAGGAAATACTACTCCCAGTTTAAGAAAAGCACAAAGGAAGACTTAAGAAGCTACAGATCAATAAGTCTCACTTCCCTGCCTGGGAAGATCGTGGAACAGATCTGCCAGGAAGAGATGTGAAAACACATGCAAGACAAGAAGGTGATATGAGACAGCCAGTATGGCTTTACCATGGGCAAATTGTGCCTGACTGGCATCAAAGGACAAAGGAAGAACAACAACTGATGTAATCTACCTGAAATTCTACAAGGCTTTTGATATGGTCCTACACTACATCCTTAATCTCTAAATTGGAGAGAGATAGTATCATGGTTTTATGATTTTTTTATCGGTATTCCACATCATAACATTCTGTAGTGTACTGAGAGTTAAAGAATTAATGCTCCAGTTCTGTTGATATTTCTGTGTACCTGGTTCTCAGAAGAAAACAAGAACTACCTCTCCCAGAAGACTTTCACTGTTCCATTTCTGTTTTCCATCCAGAGGGAAAGATATACTGCTTGCAAATCATGAGATTGCTCCTTTTTCTTTTACTGCTCATCTCTGAGGTGTGTGCTCCCTTGCTGTCTTGCATTCAGCAATACAGAATCACAAAATTTTAGGGGCTGGAAGGGACCTCTAAAAATCATTTAGTCCACCCCCCTGCCAAAGCAGTTTCCCTAGACCAGGTTACACAGGTAAGCATCCAGGCAGATCTTGAAAGTCTCCAGAGAAGGAGACTCCACAAGCTCTCTGGGCAGCCTGTTCCAGTGCTCCGTCACTCCTATCGTGAACAAGTTCTTACATACATTTGTGCAGAACTTCCTATGCTTCAGTTTGCGGCCATTTCCTCTTGTCCTATTAATGAGTAAGGCCTTTGGTTTTGCAAACTCTCTCTCATTTTATTTGATTTGTGCTTTAGTTCCAATTACATTGTATTATATTGTGTTCTCTTGCTTTCATCTATAATATTTAATAAATTAGTTTTCTCCTTCAGCTTGTTGCTTCTGTTTTGTTTTTGGGCTGATTTTCCATACTTTTCCCCCATTTTCCCTTCCCCCTCTCCCAGAGGGTGAGTCCATCCACCCTATTAGTTGTGGAATTGGGCCCAACCGGCCCAAACCTGGGTTGAACTGTTGACATATAGATTTCAAAAGCTGATTATTCAGTGGATGAGGAATCAGTTGGATGATCTTAGCCAGAGGGTTATGGTCAACAACTTTCTGTCCATGTAGAAGCCTCAAATGGAAGCCAGATATTGCAAGTCCATTGGGGATTATGGTGTACCAAGTGTAGTGTGTAAATGATACTAGACACAGAAGTGGTAGGTATGACCTCCAATAACATTTAAAATCAAACATGTTAACTGATTTGAGTATAATAGGCTTAAAATTAAGCCACACACATCACTGTGGGACTTTGCTAAGAGAAAGCTGGCAAAAGAAATCAAGTGCTTCAACCAACCACAACAATACAAGAGAATGAATATAATTTTTAAATGAGACTAACAGACTCCAAAGCCTACAGCAATTTCTAAAAAAAAGTATAACTATTTAGGAGTCTGAGATATTCAAAACATATCTTTGGATCATAACTTATATTTGAGTCATGAATAACAGGTTCTTATATAGTTAGGAACTACTGAGAACAGTGATCCACACTGCTCACTGAAATGGAATCTTCTGCCATTACAGTTCAGATAATAAGGATATGGGAGAAATTTGGGAGTATAATAGAATCTTTCATACATCAAAAATAATTATACCATACTTTACTTCCAGTATTATTCTTTTTAAATTCAAGATTCAAGACCAGATTCCTAACCAGTAAGATTCACCATAATAGTATTCAAACCGGCATAGTCATGACAGTTTGCCTATACTGAGAATTCAATGACAAACCATTCTAAAACAACACTGTTCTAGCTGCTGCTATAAATAATCCTCTCAATATGATGCATATGTGCATACCTAATAAATGACAACATTTTTAGTTGACAAGTATTTAGCAAAACCTTTCTCTAGGAGATAAGGAAATACTTATACTGTTCCCTAAAATAGAATAGCACCCTTGCAAGCAGCAATACCTAATACTGTCATTATTACACGGTTATGAAGTCCCCACTGTCATGATCACTCTCAGAAAAAATAAGAGACTTAATGGTTAGCAGGCTGGTCCAACACAACTTTCCTACTTCAAGTGCTCAAAAGTCTAACTACTTATCTACAAGAGTATTCCATGCAATTACAGAATAAATGTAAACATCAGAACACCTAATTCCACGAGAATTTGTAAACAAAACATCTCATAATAAAGTTATATTATTAGCTCATTACTGAAGAATAATTTTCCATACTTAGTATTATTTGTGTATGAAGTGAAAGCCAGATAGAGACAAAACTAGCAATTTCAGTGAGGAAAGTATAACCTATATCCACATTCATCACATAATGAAAATGATATTTCACCTTGTTTCAAGAATAATTATAAAAAGAACCACAACAAAGAGCAAAGATGATAAGAATAACTGCCCTCATTCACTTGTCCATACCTACACCATGGAAGTCACAGGGGAAAGCAATTAAATTTAATAGAAATCACCTGTGATTTGAAGCTGCCCTCATTTTAGGAGTGTAAGGGCAAGGAATTCACTGCACGGTTCAACTTCAATTAACCAAAGTATTCAGTGTCCCAAGATAAATAGATGAAAGTGCTTGCATCATGTTAGAAGTAACAGTTCATAGGAACCATACACACTATGTAGGCATATATGCTGCTGATGGAAGACAAATTAGGCAAGACTTTATGCACGGCACAACTGAGCTGGATAGAAAAACTTGATAAAAAGAATGCTATATACATTTAGATTTGAAAATGAAGACACGGGTTAAATTGGTGCTTCATTTCAAACATTTAAAGGACATTCACTTCTGTTTAATAATAGTACCACTGTGTTCCTCAAAGTGCCTCAGATAGCAGATAGAGGTCAATGTGCAAGTGAGATGTCATGTGCAGTGTATGTATGCCCAGAAGGAGGAAGGCAAGGAGGAAGGACATTAGGCTGACCTTCGTGCCTTTTGACAGTTTATTGTATCCACCCCTCAAGGACGTGACAGTTATAGTATGACTCCATTTTTTTGTTTCAACAGTGGAGAACTATTAAAATAACTGTCTCTGAAATTGTTAACCTCCCAGTCATTATTCAGAACAACTCTATCATAAAATGCCTCTCAAAGTGGAACAAAAATTAGTAGTGACTGTTATAAATCAGAAGAAAATCATACAGGTGACTCATGCCAAATTCTAGGAAAGTTGTGCTTGTATAGGATGGAAATACCAACAGTAGAAAGTAAGTTTTACTATTTCTAGCTACTCCATGAGTAAGCCAATGAAAACACTGTTATGCACAACATCTATCCATGTACAGGTTGGTCATACACAGGAAAATAGGTTTAATGTCAGATTAAAAAAACAATCATTATGTGTCATAGTCATTATGTGATTTGAGTGAGAACTTTCAAAAAGTATTTGAAGAAAGTAATAAGTAAGAAGGATTATTGAAATACTGAAATCGTGTAATAGATTTCATCTCCTGAAAGTTTCACCTCTACAGAGATGACATTTATTATATAATTTAAATAGTTTCCTTGAAAGTTCTTTTAATATTAAGATATAAAAAACCTGTCCTCGAATTCAGTAATAAAAAGCCTAGATGGAACACTAAAGATGCATTATGACAGATCTACAAAAATACAAACAGTATTAAACATTTTTCTGTTCATGTATGAAGCAGTTCAAGAAGAAAATGGAAAATAACAACACATCTATCACGTTCACACATTTTTGAAATAAAGACCATGAGTAATGCTGTATAATGTCATGAGAAAATAAAAGGCAAGATAGAAAGCTCTAAGAAGTACAGAAAAGAATATAAGATAAATTATCTACATCTACAGAGATATCAGATGATTTCTAAACAAAAAGTACCCAAACAAAATACAGAACTTCAAGAAAAGAGTGATGTGTAACCCACTGAAATACAAAATAATTGCAGACTAGCTGTATGAGAAAACATCTGCTAAGACAATTTACTCCTCCCCCCCCCCAAAAAAAAAGAAAAATATAGTTTAATCTCCTATATCTCCTGTAGTATTATGCATATGTATATGTATATATATGTATGATGCAATATGTATCTATTATAGCATTAGCACTTAGTATTTGTAGAGCCTGTAAAATGAAACTTACTGAAATTAAATGCACAGATACGCTTATGAATGTATAAATACTTAGTACAAAATAATAATATTCTCCTTATTTTAGTACATTATACTTTCTAAAACAAACACAATTAAAAAAATACCAGAGAGGATACATCACCATATATCCATATTTTTAAATAGGATTTTATTACAGTATTTTTGCTGCAGTGTATCTTAATGGTGCAAAGCTTCAGGATTATCAATTATTGCAGCTTGCTACTGTGTGAAGATTTGATACACTTTTTCCACTACCTTTCACCTTTCAGTACCAGATATCTACATTTTTTGGCAAGATAATAGTAAATATGTTTTAAAACACCACTCCAGCTAAAAACATTGAAAAAACGAGCACACATACCAAAGAGAAGAGGAGAACCTGGGTCATCTGGAGAAAAAGTGTGCCAGAGAATCAAAGCATGGAATAAATGCTCCATTTTTTGGATACCCAATTTAAAGAATAACATGTTTTTCTATCACTTCTTTGTTCTTGGTGAAAATCATAAACTCATAGAATCCTTAAGGTAAGAAAAGACCACTAAGATCATCTTCCATTCCAGTCACTCAAGGTGTTTTAATTAATTTTGTTTGCCACAGTACTCACAACAGAGCCAATTCATTGCAACAGAGATATCAGCAGTCTGTGCAGCAGCTATCAGAACAAAGCAAAACACAACCAGTCTTTAAGATACTGTCTTAAAATTTGGCACATTATTCAAAGATTGATTTTTGTAATGCATCCTGCCCTTAAGCACAATTTTGAACATCATTCCTATTAATTCAAAGATCCTTTCAAAGATGTGACCTGGATTGATTCTTGTCTTCCTGATTTTATCATGAAACTTTTTACACTCAAAACAGGTATTGCAATACAGCATTAACAAATTCAGTCCGCTGCAATTCACTATTACCTGAAATGTATTTATATATAGAGATATATCAGTATGTCAATTACATTTAATTAAATGAATATAATCTCTTTAGAATCATATCTTTGCCAAAATAATAAAAAAAAAGTGTTACAAGTTGACTAGCCAACTCTTCATCAATTGACTGATTGCTGACAGCTCACTGGTACATGAATCAAGAGTCAGAATGTCATTTGCTAACACATTGGCAAAACTATTTCTGTCACTAAAGTGCTCCATAATATTATAAGATTTTTTTCCCCCATACATCTCTACCATCAGTGAATGAAACCAATGAAAGAAGCTCTGCTGTCTAGTCATGTATACATGTAAGTGCTTTAATATGGCAGTGAAAAATAGTTGATTTCTCTAAATAAATTTTAATGAACAAAAACAGAAGAATCAGATTAAGACATATTTAAAGTCAGAAGACAGAATTTACAGAAGAGTTTAAGTAGATTAGAAACTGGAGGTCACTACTGAAAAGAAAAAGACTTGTACATATTTATCACTAGACAAGGCAGGTAGTTGAGTACTAAAATTGACAAGAATCAAAACGTATGTGTTAGTATTTCTCTACTGCACAGTTAGAACAAGTTTTTCCTTCTCACTTTGCAGTGCAAAAGTCTCCTTACATCTTTCTGCAAACCCACCTCCTGGCAGTGTCTATGTCTGAAGAGCTATGAATTCCATCGTGGGACCAGGCAGTTTGGTATATCTGGGAGAGGTTTAAATTATTTGAGTGCCTAAACACAACTTGTGAGTAGACTTAAGAGCAAATTATATCACCTGCATAACCTTAGGCACTTCAGTGTGACATGTAAAAAAAATATTACTGCCTTAGATTCCTTCTGTAGAGAGAAAAAGCACTGCAGGATAATTTATACCATTAGGATCTATATCATCGTGATATATTTCTTCATGGAATACTGAGTGTTTACAGCAGTGGGCTCTTGATTCTTATCTCAGTTAAGTTAGTCAGCTTTCTGCAGTCCTAGGAAAATATATCTGCCAAATTTTTATATCTATGGATGAAACCACTTGCTATGACATGATAATAATCTGCCTTTCTAAAACTATACTTTTAAGTGTATTTTCAACTGTTCATATTGCATATCATGTTGTTTGTCTCTTATTTCAGTCTAAGTGGAAGAAACAGAGAACTGCCTAATGATCCCAAGAAAATTAGTATGAGGTGACCTCATAAGACAGTGATCAGTCACTCAGCATGAGGTATCTTTCCTGTTTTTCTGAATGCTCATTATTATTATTTAACTACATTTGTTTCTTCTTATTATTGTGTTGTTTTTGTTTAATAGCAGTATATGAGCATTACAAATGCACTATGAGGAGATAAGGGTCACTATGTGATGGAACAAACCACAGGTTCATCATTTGTCATCTGAAGCTGTGTCTCAGTGCAGTAAAGAAATTGTGAGCTCTCGGTTGAGAATCAGAAAGCAGTTCCCTATTTCCAGGAGTATTTCTGCAATATAGAAATCTATTAAATAAATAAATAAATAAATCCACAATGAGCAGAAGTCAGCAGGAAAGCAAAATCCTTAACTCTTATTCTAAGCAGTAGAATGCAAAGTCACAGTCCTTTCATCTTCTTCAATTGCATTTTGCACTCCACTTATCTCAGAACAGCTTCAGGAAGGCAGATACTCACCAAACATATTCTATTGCCTGGTAAGTGCATTATTCTTCTAGTATACATAAAAAAGGTAGTATGAGAAAAGCACTGAATTTAGATAACCTTTTCTATGAAGGGACCACTTTAAACACTGGGTTCCAAGTTTTAAACAAAATAACATGAAATTCTTTTCAATTTTCAAGGTCCATCATGATCTTGCTCCCTTGACTATACTCTTCTGAGTGTTTTCTGATTTTACTTTCTAACAAACTCTTGCCTACCAAGATTAAACTCAGGGAAACATTTGGGAATAGCTTACTACCTCTCCATAGCAATACAGTAACTGCATTGATTTGAACTCCTTCCAATCTATCTGATCTTCTAAAGATTCCTGACAGGTCTTGCACCCACAAACATTTCCACAAACCTCTGTGCAATGTTACAAGGTATGCAACATATATCCTTAGTGCTATTCTGCAAAATGATATTCCAATAGACTGAAGGTAGTTATAACTCAGTCCAAAGCACAAATCCAAAAAGAGATGTGTCAAGTAATATCAGCCTGGCTTTATCCCATATTTTCAAGATAGAGTAAACTTTCAGCAGTGTAGAAGACAACTATTCTGCACTGCTTAGCCTGCAGGGCAAGAGATCAATTCCTTGAGTATATGCCTAAAGAAAACAGTGAGGGGTTTTTTTTATTTCTTTTGAAGAGAAGAGGTAGTTCACTCCTCTGGAGAGATGTAGGAATGTTGATCACAAATAAACTTTTATTTTTTTTCCTATGAAATTTCATTTTATACAAGAAAGCTTGCTAAGGAGGTCACAATAGAGGCGATTTTTTTACCTGGCGTTTCCCAGTGGCTACGTCTATTTTCATAATTTTACATAAATTGTTCCAGACTCACCATATTCATATCCAGAATCTGAAGTGCCTGTGAACTCTAGAAATTGCTCTGAACAGTAAGAGTCAGGCATTTAGTTTGATATAGCCTTAAGGATCATTTTTATAAGAACTTAGAAGTCTTAGTAATCTTTGAAAACCATTTTTGAGTTGTGCACCTAGTTTGTTCAAGTGTTTTCGTGCTTTTTACTGGACTGAACAGATTATTACAGAATTATGATTATTGTAGAACTCTAGAACATTATTGTGTCTTTATGTCTTTTATAAATGTTGTATCAAAAGCCATTATTCATCTGCAGGGGTTTGTTTTAAAATTTAAAAATTTAAATTTTGTAATGTCCTTATTTATGCCTTTGCTTAAGTAATTTATGTCATGTAAGTGCAGTAGGAAATATTTGAAAAACAACTCTGCTGTCAGATCTGTAGTTTTGAAAAAATCTGTTATCTTCAAAGGCTTCTTAAATTTTTGTTGTTATTGTTGTTCTCATTTGAACAAAGCAAAATTTAGCCCACTGGTCATTTTCACAGCTAAGCGAACAGCTGGAACACTGAAAATACTGTGACATTTTTTAGTATAAAACTCCAAACAGATATTGGGAACAGTTGTCCAACACTGCACCTACACTCAGTGTACACCAATAGACACTTCTGTGCCACAATGCATTGTCTATTAGATCATACAAATGGCATCATCAGAAGTGACTACACATTTCTAGCAATAATAAAAGACCAAAATAATCCTGTACCTGAGCACTGTTTGGTTATGAAATATTTTTATCTACACTTGGTGTTGAGTACTTAAATGATATAAAAATCAAATCCTTGTGAGGATATCTACAAGGATTTAACCAACTGTTATATACTGTTCAACATAATTTTTTTTAATGATGTAGCATATAATTAAAGATTAATTACAAATGTTTTTTTTATTATTATTATTATTTGAGCTGAAGTGGACTGATAAATGGCATGTTATTTCTTCAGAGAATTTTGTAGTTACTTGCATGTAGTACTTGTATGAGGACTAGAACTGAGACTATATTATCTGGACAAGCAGTAGGGCTGACCTAAGGTGGAACAATTGTCTTCATTCTCTCACAGTTTATGTTCATTTTATAGGAAATACAGTAAGGAAAGAGGGGTTTCAATCTGCTGAATCATGAACCCATAATACGGATAGCTATTCATTTCTCACAGTCTGATTGTGAATTTATTTTATAAAATAAAACAAAATTTCACTTTGAAAATTTAGAATTTCTTATCTCCGAACTTACAGATATTCCAACTTCTAAGCCATTTGACTAAAAAATCCTGTGATACTGGCCCTAATAGAAAAGCAGATGAATTGTTCTTACTGCAATAAAGTATAATGGTGTTGCCTAAAAGCTACTTTACCATGATTTTTCATCACTCCTAGTTTAAACTATATGTTATGTTAACTATTCAAATCTTTGCATCTCACACCATTAGGTTCTGAGCCATCAATTACACTAGTTCAAAGGAAAATACAGTTTTCACTGCTCTATGTCCTCTTGGTCTTAGGCTATGTAAAATGTCCTTAACGGACTTGAGACAGCTAAAAGGCAGAAGACTACTCTAGTATTTCCTTTTCTATTTGAAGCAAGATGAGTAAGCCCAAGAGACAAGCAGGTCATTTATAGTTAAACATTTTCCTTTGATCTGTATATCGCTTTTTCTATTTCAAGCTAATTTGATTAAGTACACACAAAGGGATTGCCAAAGGAGAAAGGTTTTTCTTCAGGCAGCCTGCCAGGAAACACTGTAGCAGAGACCTAATTTATTACTATTATTATTATTGATCGATCTCCAAGTGATACACATAATTGACTCAAAATAACAGAGGAGCTGAATTAAATCTGAAACATTTGAGCGTACTTCATATGGGGTTTTCCAGTACTAAGAGCTTGCATAGTTTCAACTATTTTCAATACCACAGAAAACATATATAAAATTATGACTTCACAAGTAATTCTGTGTCAGCTGAACTTCAATATCTGACAATATGAACACTCTTACCCCATTGCAAATATGAAGAAAAATGCTCTAGCTTATGTCCTGTCTTGTTAAGACTTAAGCAAATGCATTTCATATTACATTTCCTGTCAGTTACACAGTCAAAGTACAAAGTAATTACCTACATCCGATTTAGTCATCTAGATGCCTTTTATAAAGCATGGGGAGTAATGGCAGCTGTGTGCAGTGATTCATCTCACTCTAAACTAGACAGCTAAAATACATCAGAAGAAATATGCCATAAAAGTACCTATTTCATTTTACTAGGCACCCTACCAGTTTAAATGCAAACTTCTGACCAAAGTTGTATGAGATGGACTCAGCCATATTACAACAGTCCTGCTTATACATGACATTTCATCTCTGGCATCAATTCACTTGTAGTCTGGAGCTGAGAAGACTTTAGCTATGAAAATGTACTGTTGGCTTAAAGTACAGTTCACCTACATGCACAGTGTGTTTTCCCATCTCCCCAAAATGTGGAAACATAAAAACACAAGGAATCATGCATCAGAGATGCCCCTGTCATGCATTTGTTCCAAGAAGACAAAAGTCTATCTTTGTATCAAGTGGAATATGTGGGTACAAGATCCCTGTTCAGAATCTGTAAGTTAAGAATACATACCATACTGCTTTTAACTGGCTTCAGCAGGGAAAACACAATGGTGTAATCATGCCCTCGAGTATATTACTATACTGCAGCCATTACCTGCTTTTATACTTTAGAATTATATATTTTAGAATTTGTGAGAAGTTGGACAGGGCTAGGCATGCATCTTCGAGGTATGTATACAGTAATGTGATGAGAAGAGGCTGTTACACTCATGCACAATCAATCAATTACAACTGTGTGATTTAGCTAACAATTTACATATGTTACTCATTCCTTAAATTGTGTTTCCAGTATGCAAAGATTTAATTTTTACTTGAAGGTTCACCCTCACACAAAAAACAGATTTCTCTGACCCAAAACACATTAATGTGCGTAGTGACTAGACTAGCATCTTACCAGGACAGCTGTTACCACAGGTCAATAACTGTAACAATTTATACCAGCTAAAGGAGGAATGTGAACTAATCATTGCAAGAGAGTAAAGAAATTTTGCTTCACATAATACACGCACACACACACACACACATATATATATATAAACTTCTTTAGATAGCTTAGAAATGAATTTCTATTTGAAGATTTTTTATAAAATATATGCAGTAATTAATTTATCTTAAAAAGCTGAAATTGCTCCTTTACTGCCACATCCAAGTGGCTGTTGATTCCTTCTCTAGGAATGTGATTAATGGTATTTAGAAACAATAGTGCTGAGATATGCTTTTTTTTTATGGGATGGCTCTTAGGTCTTAGCTATTAGATTATCTGCTAATTGCTGCTTTTCATTTGAATTCATAATACTACTACTGTAGCAACAATTACATTTAAGGAGGCACTTAATTACAATCTCATCTTTTCAGATGCTTATAACTTTATATAAATTATCTTCTTATGAAGTCATTCTCACTCCAGTGAAAGCATTTTGGAACAGCCTGATATGACAACATTTGACTGCTTGGGATTTACATGTCCAAAAATGTGCTACTTCCTTTGGCTCCTTTTTGATGACATTAACATACTTGTCAGCTTATGGTACTCAAAACTCACAAGGTTTTTTAAGGCACCAGCTTGCAGTTCTCAACAAGTAGAAGTGACACATTCGGGAGACTGTTTAGAAATAGCACAGTTTTAAGCGTTGCTCAATTAGGGAAAGGTCAGAAATACTTGAAACTGCCCAAAAGGAGCAGTGACACTGAAGAAAATATCAAGGCTTGTTACATTTGTCAGTCAGTCAAAAGGGACCAGTCCAGTGGCATGAGAAATCCTGCTTCGCCCTTCTTCTCTTGAAAAACAGAATAGACATAAATTTGTTTATAGTGGTTGGAAAAAATATTTACCTGTCCTAAACAATTATTATCCAGTAAAGATACTGCATGTAAACAGGTGACCATGCGTATCAACATCTGACAATTGACCACAGCTCAGTGGGCATGAATTCAGGCAGTCTGCAGTGAAATATGGGTCTAGACATCTAACTGCTATCTCACATGATCTTTAGTCTAACGATTTAGTGACAGTGTCAAAGTAATTAAGCACCTCATAAAAACAGCTGTAGAATCTGATCAGGGCTCCTGAATAAAAACCGATGAGGCATAGGTTGTCACCTCCTGACATTTGCTCAACAGAAAACCAAAACTGTTGATGTCAGAGTCACTGAAGATTTGCAGGATGTATACGAGGAAGGAAAAAAGCAACAACAACAACAACAACAAAAAACAGCTAAGTATGATTTCGGTTTCCAGCAATTGCTGAATCTTCACAGAAATGAAGCTGTATACACCACAATAAGAAACAATGATCACAAACAGAGGCAATACCACAAGAGGTATCCTCTTGGTCTTATGAGGCTGTCACTCCGACTGACACATACTGTGAAGTAATAAGCAACACCTTCTTCAGATCCCAGACAGAAGGGAGATAAATGGCACTGAATTGGCTGTGTTTCCCCAAAATGCCTCAGACAAGATACAGCCACAGCAGACTGAGCAGCTGAGCCCTCAGAGACTGGGCACAGAGTCTCAAACAGAAAGAAAAGATTTATTGCCATCTGGTAACAATGATGTTGATGTCTCATAGAGACTCACTGGGCTACTCATCAGCACCTAGCCATTCCAAAACTAGAGAGACATAATTAGGTAGCTTAATTACTAGGCTGCTTATAAACGTCAGAAATTCTGCATTATGTTTATATTATTACAATTAAATTTGGCAAAGAAGGAAGGATTTGAGAAACCGAATCTTTAAGAGCCTAAGATGAGACAAACTGAAGAAATCACAGTCATCTGCTGTCTTGTTATATTATTCAGGGACTCCAGTAATACAGTATGGATCACCTAAGAGTCAGATTCTGAATGTAACAACCCTCTATCATGCTGCTTGGCACTGAGTGATTGCTGAAAAAACATAGCAACCTTGGAGGTTGACAACCTCTATATATCCACAGGACAGCTACAGCATGAACAGCTTATAGTACAAGTTTCTACACTCTACCTCTGCCAAAATATCACTGTACTCAAAGCCTCTCATAGGTACTAAACAATATTGCAAACTCCATTCCCATTAAAAGGCATGATTCTCTACAGACTGTTAATTATTATTGGTGTTGGTCACCAGGATTTGAGATTGTGAAATATTAGTGTATTTTTGAGTAGAAGTTTGAGACAGTATGGCATAGCAGGCAGAAAAACTGCTATCATTGCTTGTAGTAAAATCCTCTTAGGAAAACCAGAAAACACTGATGGGTAGATAAGATTGTTAATGACAAAATACAGAATCCAAAGAATGCAACAAAAACAAAACCTAACATCCAAGATTTTGTAGTTTTCACATCAAGATTTTTGATTCAAATATGAAATATTTCTTGGTTTCCACTGGAAATCTCCAACTTGAATTTCACTTTATCTATAAAACTGTATTTTACAACAAAAACTGGGTATCTTACTGTCATTGTTATTCTAAAATTGAGTGATCAATCTTTGTATGAAATCTTCCATATCTCCCTGAACAATTCAACAGTTGTCAATCTGTTTACACAGACCATTAAATGATTTTGAACATGATAATATGATTCCAGTAGCATCTTTGAATGTGCTAAACCATAGCTTTGTAAGTCATAAAGAGCACACCCAGTTGAGAAGTGAGCATACTGCACCTGCAAAATTATACATGTTACACAACCTATGTATATAATATGTAAATTAATTCTGTGAAAGAAAGCGCTGTCTTTATTACAGCAGCTCTCCTTTTTTTTTTTTCCTTTACTTCTAAAATGTGTGAATAAGAGACCTGAAGCCAAATTCAGCATCTAGAGAAAACACTCCACCATGTCAACACAGCAGCAAAAGAAACAGTGAATAGTTATCATCAAAATAATCCTTCAGCTTTCTGCAGAACATCAGACAATTGCTTATTTTGACGTAAAGCCCTCAAATTTTACCCAATTTGTTTGTTTGTTTGTTTGTTTTTTACCCTTGTCCAGTATCCAAATTGTTTTTCTTTCAGAGAATATATATATATATTTTTTTAATTAATTATTATTTTTTTTAACTCCAGGGAACACTAGTGCTTTGTATACTAACAAAATTTTCTATCAAGAGTCACCAAAAATATGCTATTATTGTTGAATGGACAAATGGAAAAATCTTGGTTCATCAGGATGTTCTTGTCAAGAAAGAAAAAGCAAAATGTATCCATACGAATGCTAAAAACATTACCTGAAAAAAAAAAAAAAATAACATGGAATATTATTATTTTAAGAGCTTTAAAAAAGTATCCCAGTAGCACCTAACAGGTAAAGTAGGAGGTTTTTTTCTTTCTTTCTTGTTTGTTAGGGCATTTTTATTGAAACCTAGGAACGTGTTATAGTATTCTGTAGTAGAATTTAGAGCTTGGCAAGTGTATGTGTGTTGCATAGAGCTATTGGATGAGGCTGTGCTTTCTGGCATAGCTTGACATTGTTTGATAGCATTTTAAAAGCATACTGTGCACACAGTATTTGTTAGTTTTATGCTCCACAAGTTGCTTTGTTATATGCAACTGAATAATTACTATGAAGTTTTGTATGGTAGAATTGTCGTCACAGTTGTTTACTAGATATAATAGATAGCCTCATTTTGAACTTTATATTTGCTTTTTATACTGTCACTTTCATGGCATTTATAATGTACTGTGATTTAATTGGAAATTGGACCAGGCAACATTAAAGGAAATTTTGATTATTCCAGTAATTAAAGATTTTCACTTGCTGGCACGTTAGTGTGGTTCTTTACAGAGTGCTTATTTGTTTGATTTGTGCTTAAAGGATGTGTACATTTAAATCCATTTTATGAAATAAAGCCCTGAACAAAAAGTAGAATCTAATGTCTTTTCCTGGCAATCATATCAAAGCACAAGCTTTATGACCCGGGTACAAATGTGTATTACAGGAATAGGTGAAAAAAGATTATATCTATTCCATATATAAGATAATATTAAGTATTTTAAAAATATATATTTAACACCATTTCAGAAGGGTGAAAAGAAATATATATGAACTCAAGTTTCAGGATTAAAACTAGATAATCTAAACTCAACCTAAAAATTAAAAATATCTTTTTGTTGTTGTTGTTGTTGTTTTTAGATTTTTGAAGTCTAGGATGGAAAAGTTTCACTGAAGATGGAAGGGAAATAATTCATTTTTTAGAAAATGCACCTCAGATTTGCCATTAAAATATTTATTTCTTTCAACTTAATCTCTTATGAGGTCATGAGAAGATCAGTCTTCTTTTCATAAGGGCATGTAGTGACAGGATGAGGAAAAATGGCTTTAAACTAGAAAAGGGTAGATTTAAACTAGATATTAGGAAGAAATTCTGTTCTATAAGGGTGATGAGACACTGGAACAGTTTGCCCACTGAAGTTGTGAGTACCCCCTGATTGAATGCATTCAAGGCCAGGCTGATTGGGGCTTTGAGAAATCTGGTATAGAGGGAGGTGTCCCTGCCCATAGCAAGGGGTTGGTACTAGGTGATCTTATATGTCCCTTCCCACCCAAACCATTCTATGATTCTATGATTCTTACGAAGAAACTTATTTTTCAAGGATTTGGGATCTCTGTTTAGACATAAGCAGAAGCAAGGAGGATGTGGGTCATCAAGATGGGTCCCAAACACAAATAAAGATCTTTTTGGATCATGGCACCTCTTTAAGGAATTTTAGAGTGACTACTACTATTTTTGAGCGAGGATAGCTACAGTGGGTACGACTTCTAGTTCTCTCTAGAAGCAGAAGAATACGTGACTGTCAGCCAGAAAATAAGTGTGCACATGTTGAAGATTGTGTACATATGCTCAGCAAAAGCAATGACATGCCATAAGGTACAGCACCTAGTATTCACTGGGTCAACTATTGCAGCTTGTCCAGAGACTTTGATTCAGTTTGAGCTCTCAAGGATGGGTACAGCTCTGCATGTCTGGGGCCACAGAGATGCCTGGAGTACCAATCTCAGTGTTCCTTAACTGCAGAACATGAATTCTTTGCTGACAAACAAAGAAGCGGTAGGAGGAAGTCAGTAGACTGACATTAGGGGTATTGAGAAAGAGGCTTGGGCTCTATTTTCTCGGAGACCCTGAAGTGTAGAAAATTCTAAACCCCTAGCTGCACTGAAGGAGGGGGCAGGAAGGGTCTGTGCCTCTCAACTTGGGAAACAGAGACTTCCAGGATGCAAAAGAGTGGGATCTCATGACTTCCATCACCAGGAGAATATCTTCACCACCAGGATAATACCAGATATGACTGGTTGAACTATATGTTCTCCAGAGATGCCTTCCATTCTCAGCCATTTTATGACTCAGTGAACCCATTAGATTTAAGAGAACTAGATTTCTGATGTTCTATCAAAAAGAGCAAAAGAGGAATGAATCCGTCCCTTAATGTTTCCCTGCTACTTTTTCTGAAAAGTCAATATTTGAATTATTGCCCATCCAATAGTCTTAACTTCTTTGAATGAAATTAATGCATGGGATAGTACAACTTTTAATTTAAACTGCCCAACAAATTTAAATAGTTTGTTGTGTTTGGTATACCAATGGAGGTAAACAAAATAGGTTTGATTAAAGAAGGCAGGTTGAGATTGAAATATTTTTCAGCTTTTTCTTCCTTCTTACTCATGTTTAAATGTTTTCAGTTGCTAATTTCCCTCCTGATTTCAGCTGTTGCAAGTTCCAATTTTAGAGAAACAATTTTTCCCTACAATATATTCAAAACAACCAGAACTGGAGCACTTGAGTCCCAGTTTCTCCATTCCCTAGTGAGAACCTTTGAGAAATATAAATTAAAATTAGTTTCAGTGCATTGAATTAATTATTCCATTTATTGGTTATTATCTTGCTTTGTGGTTTTATGTGTCTCTGAACTGTAGATGGAATTAGAAAAGAAGAAGAGAGAATCAACTAATTAATCTTGGGCTTCCAAAAGAGACAAAAATGTTTGAAAGATGGGAAGAAAGTAGAGTAGAAATCGATTAAACTAGACAAAAACAAAACAAAACAAAACAAAAAAAAAAATCTTGAAAACATACAGCTATATGAAATATAAATTTAATTCATGTCTATGCATTGCTGCAATTGCTCAACATATGTGCATATATATATATATATATGCATATATATATAAATTTAATGTATTGGCAGAAAATCTCATGTTTTATATCACTCCAGAGATTATGAATAAAATATTTAATTCTGGATGTTGAAATTACATTTGCTAAATTATTTCACTGACCTTTTTCCATAGTTATGTTGGCCCACACTAGATGTATAAGCGCTGCCAAAAACAAAATGAAAAACATCATTTATCAGTCATTGAAGGAAAATATAGTTGATCAGTAGTAGGTGCTACAGGCACCAAGGACTAAAACACAGAACTGGCTCATACCATGAAAGTCTCAAGTTACACATGCCTTGTGTGTGAAATGAAGAATGGCAAATGATGATCTAGTAGAGATTTTTGGTAGTGGTTCTTAAACACCAAGGACTGTGAACTAAGGCTCTAGATCTGTTAACTCAAAGTTCACCTGGAATAGAATAAAGAAGGTCTTTCTGAAGGAAACATAGAATATTAACACTGCTAAGCTGTATCTTGACTCTATGTGTCACATCTGTTAAACCTAGGTCTAGTCTAGACTAAAGCTAGACATAATTTTTGCAATACACAGGATGAAGCTGCACAACACATGATATAGAAAAATAGAATGGTTTGAGTTGGAAGGGACCTTAAAGATCATCCACTTCCAACTGCCTGCTTTAGGCAGGGTCACCTCAAACTCCATTGAGTTGCCCAGATTCCCATCCAATCTGGCCTTGAACACTTCCAGGGATAGGGCATCCACGGCTTCTCTGGGCAACCTGTTCCATTGCCTCATCATTGGAGTGAGGCAGTGTATTTCAACAGTAACAACAGTGACATGAAAGACAAGCCACAATCTGGTCAACCATACACAGCTGTCACACAACAAAATGAAGAGCATCTTATTCAGCTCATCTGTGCAAATCAGCTAATGGAGATGTCTGTTGAAAACTAGTATTTTGTAGTTGAGAATTTTTAGTATCAACTAGTGTTATTGTGCTCTTTGTATCTGCTGTAGTTTCCATGGAAATAAAGAAGAGGCATTACTTTCAGACCTATCTATGTATAACTCTGCCCACTCTTCTTTATGACCCAAGTCAATTACAGAATATATATTCTTTCCTAAGAAAAGCAAGACAGCTCTTACCATCTCATCTTGTATAAGTTGATACAGAAAATAAACCAGTCTCTCCAGGAACTCAAAGACATAATTATTTAAGAAAAATATTGGTAAATTCAATACTGTTCGTACATATAGACATATTATACCTACAAGATTTTACCAAGATGATACACTTCAAAGTTTGAAGCCATCTTCTAGTCTTTCTGATTTTGTAGATTTTTCTAAAGACATCTCAGAAAATGCTATTTATTTTTTTATTTTTCTTTGAACAAATTCAAGTTTAATATTATTTGAAAAGATCTAAATCCAGAAGAAAAAGGTTATTCAGGAAGATTCAGTGCTGAATTAATTAGTACATTCAGAATTGACCACATTCTAAAATATTCCAAGTCTAACCCTCTGGAAAGTAGGACAAAGAAATACAGACATATCTAAATGATCTGGTACTTTGGTTGCAGTAATTTAGTAAGATGAAATTTAATGAAGACCAGGATAATACTCAGTACGCATATAAACAAGAAGATTTTGCTGCTAAGTCATAAAGGAAGAGATTTAGAAGCATGCAGGGGGTAATTGTCAATAAATCAAAGGAGCCCTCAGTTTACTGCATTTTGAGAAGTTCTACTCTGGAATTTATATACATATGGCAGTACTGTAGAGCAAGAGAAATTATGCCTGAAGTTCCACTTTGCTATTTTTGTGTAGGCACTTAAGCACAAAGAACTATCTGTACTCACTAGTGTCAACTTGCAAAAGAAGCATATGTATCTTCCAGGAATGCATAGTCTCTAGTGTTATTTTACACATAGTAGTGGAAAGTATTAAAGAAAAAAGTTTACAGAATTGACTGCTTCCAAAATGATACTTAGGCTTCAGAATTTCTTCAGGATTTTTTATTACATATTTATTAACCCAGAGTCATTAATTGTGAGTGTATGTGTGACAGGCTTTGTCTAGAGCATCAAAGTGAATATAACTGTAACTTTTTTAGTGTAAGCATAAGAAAAACATGAAAAGGACTATGAATCACATAAGTAAAATTACATTTGAATGTAATTTATAATAAGGTAAATGGGGTAACGATCATGTCTTATTAAGGCTAGCACAGTCTTCACTCTCTCCTGTTATCTTGCACTTGAACACAGACAAGACTGGATAAACAAGCTGCTGCTCAAGAACAGATTTTTAAAAAAATTAGAGCAAAACAAAATATGCACCTTCCATAATCAGTGGACAAAATAAATAAATAAACAAACTAACAAATAAATAAAATAATGCAATGATACAATAATAAAAATGGATACATCAGTCACATTAGTACATTGCCAATCTGCTGCCCCAATATGTTTTGTCGGTAACATGTTTTCCATCTATGAGATTGGATTAAGTCATCACATTTCAGGACAGACTTAAAAATGTAAAATATGTCCTCAGAATCTCCCATTTTTCTTATAGGTAGAACATCGTTTTTCTTTGTGTTTCTTGCAATGATCTTTAATAATCTCTTTTACTCAAATTCAGTCAATCTCTCCAACCATAGATGTAGAGATTTCTACAGCCTTCATTTTAGATACTCTACTTATTGAATTGTTTTACAATCTGACCATTAAAAACATAATTTCTGGTCTTTTTTTTTTTTTTTTCATGTAACCTGAAGGTAACTCAGCTCGTTGGTACTAGAATCCTATTTGAGAATATAATGGAATGCAGTCTGAAGATACTTTTTTTTTTTTTTTTTTTTTTTTTTGAGTAGAAATGAGGATAACTATCTTAGCTTTGGGCATCTGAAGCTAGGTGAAATGAATCCCACTCTCTTACTTAACTTTTAACTTACTGGATGTGTTTTCCAACTTTTAACATACTAGATATTAACTAGTGCTACCATAAAGTCGACTGTTAAACTATGTAGGGGGAAAAAAAATATGTTGATGATTCTCCTTTTTCACACTTTGTCAACTACCAATCAAGTTTTTCTGGCATCTCAGCCATTATTATTATTATTATTTCAAAGTAGAATTTTAATAAGTTTAAACTCACTTTAACCCTTAATTATTTTCATGTGTTTTGTTTCACATTTGTCAGCTTGTTTTGTGGATCATGACAAACCTTTGGAGATAAATATGTTTTCACATTTGTGCTACATTAAACTGGTCTTGGATTTGGTAATGATATGTGGTGAATCACAGTTTAAAACTTTGAGATTGTTCAGCAAATAAACAACAAAAAGAAAACAAAGAAAAAACCCTTAAAATTTCATAAAGTTAAGTGAACAATATTATTTTTGCAATAGGTACATTTTATAGCTATAGACCATCTATATGAGATATCCACACTACAAATATGATAGAACAATTAACCTTCAAAAACAAGCCAGAATAAGCTGTATACATGTATGAGCAAAACATAACACTGATTACAAGGAGGTGTTTCTAGACTGGAATGATTACAATTGCTAGCTCCAAGTGAGGAGAACACATTCATATGCTTTATATATATATATGCTTCACATACATATATATATAATCACCTTGTAGTCTGGTAACATCAGTGTCACTTTACTGCAAAGCAAGAAACCTTTAATCAAGTAAAAGATGACAGCTCTCCTGAAAGCATTTTAGTAGAGCATTTGTGAACAGAACTAGAACTGCTGTGTTCACAGATATGGAAACTTCTTGAATTTTATTTTTTTAATTTTTCTAATTTTTTTCTAAGAAAGGAAAGTTCATCTCTTCTACTTCCTGGATCTTCAGGGCCACGTATAAACCAAGAGCAGCTCTCTCCTATTTCAGTACCAGTTTATCAATCCAAAATATCTTAGTATTGCATGCATGTATGCTTAACATATGTATACTGACTGCATTGAAAGCAGTGGGCTCAGATTCATAACACTGGCGGGTGGCTTTCAGAAGCATAATTAAAAAAGATAGGTCCAGGATCTGGCATGCTATGGATCAATAAAGAGAGTCAGGGAGGGAGTCTGAAACCTGGGCACCATTTAAATATTCAGTATTTCTCCGATTCTTTCTTTGGACATTTTATGCAGCTCTGTTCAAGACAAACCTGCCATAAGAGGAGCTTGTTCTGTGTTGACTGATGGAAGCCATCCATATACAGCATATCAAGGTTCCTGACGCTCTTGTAAGCATTATAGACATAATTCTGTCACTTTGAATGTGACTACCACCCTTTACATAGCAATCTGCTTTGACAAGGGTGGACATAGTGGAAGAACCAAGCAAACTGAAAAAACTCAGGAACATTTCTTCTCATACTCCTGTGTGTACAAAGCTCAGTAGATGGGATAGAGAAGAGATGTAAATAGGACAGAGTTCCATTCTTAGCAGGTAGAGGTAATAACTTCAGAAAAAATAGAGAAAAACAGAGGATGATTAGGACAAGAACTACAAAATCAGTAGGTATAAGAACTATGCATTTTGTTTTTTGGTTTGTTGTGTGTGTGTTTTGTTGTTTCTTTATTGTGGTAATTGTGTCTTGCAGGGAGACTGTAGGGACAAGTAACACAATTCTCCTGACACAGTTATATACCTCAAATACTGACATCTACATTGTAAGCACCTACGTGTGCACCGGTGATCTCCAGATTTAAAATTATCTGAGACAAATAATGTCCTGAGTATCATACTCTTCAGTCAAAATACTGCAAAGGAAAACTTAACTAAAATTAATTATATGGGAAGCCTAACTCAGGTAGAGTTAGCAATGTGATATTAGGAAAAAATAAAAATGAAACAAATGGCAACATAAGAAAGTCATATTTAAATAAAAGGAGACTAGAGTTATGACTGAGACCTGTTGACAAATCCTGCATAAAAAACTGTGGGCTTCATCTTTGCATCTGGCACTGTTCAACCACATTTATTCTAACAGAAATTGTGATACTGAAAGTATGCATGAGATGATAAAATAAAATCCAAGACCAAGATAAGTTATTTAAGAGGAAAGTTGTTAGATAAAATGAAATCTACCTTATTAATTAAATAAGGTTCAAAGGCAAAAAGTAAACAATAAGAATATAAATGAAATAGGTTACCTATCTAAGAAGTAAGACTACAATTGTCCAAACAAGTAATTTAGCATATTGCTAACACTACAGGTAGAATTTTCAAGATGTGTGAGTAGGTTCATTTACAGTATATTCTTGTGATGTGATAGAGCCAAGTCAGTAGATAAAAGGTAAGGTAATGAGGAAAGATAAAACTAGTTGTGCATGAGGTGAATGTCCTGCTTTCCCTGACTCCCAGCAGTGTAATTGAGAGTAAGTGCAATCAGAATTTATTCACTTCTAAATTGGGCAGAAGAAAGTTTAGTTATTTTCCGCAAGGAGCACTATGTTAAGCTAGAGAAGCTAGTGAATGAGGTTACGGGGTTTTGTGCATGGTTTTGTTTTTTGCGGTTGTTGGGGGTTTTTTGTTTGTTTGTTTGTTTTACATTTTGAAATTTTTCTGGCAGTGCTTCAAGTAAAATGTGATGTGAGGATGCGGACCTCAGCAAGAAGAAATTGTTTGCAAAGAGCAATTGCTGAGCAAAGGCTGCATTTCATTATCCTTATGGAGTATGGCTATGAAGGATACTCTTCACCGAGAGCACTGTCACAATCTCTTCCTCCCTCCTCCCCCCCCCCCCCCCCCGCAGAGGCTTTATACAGTTCTCTTGAAGCCATCCAAATCTTTACTATTAACAGCATCTAAGCAAGTGAATTCCCTGAAGTTACCAGAAATGCGGAAGCAAATTCTCAAAAGAGAGAGTTCTTACTGAATTTCAAGACTAGGTTTTGGGTTTAATCTGTTTCGCTAGAAAAAAAGCTTGATTTCTTCAACAGTATAAGAAAAATGCTTATTTGACAATAAAATATTTCTCAGATTTCCTAAAATATTGGTCTAAATGGAAATTCTCATTTGGAAAAAAAAAGAAAAAAGTATTGTCACTAAGTCTACAATGACTGAAGTCTAATATATGATGCTTTCAAGAAAAAATAGAGTTGAATATAAACTAGTTTTAATAATAAGTATAAATGCTTGTACACTGTTTCAATTCTCATTCATATATGCAAATAAGCATTAACTGTACCTGTATGTAAAACTATTCATTGCCCAAGATGAGTTACAACAGTGGGTCATGCAAACTGAGCTATATTCATCAAATGAAATGTCAAGGTCCACTGTGCTGGTAAATTCTTCCAGTGCATTTGGATTCCTGAGTGCTCTGATTACTTTCCAAAATCCTTTAAGGTCAGCAATACACAAATTACAATTTAAGGGACATTTACTGGCATACGCTGACACAAAGGAATTTAAAATATTTGAAGATGTCTACTATTCTAAATAACCAAAATATTCCTTTAGCTTTCCATGAGATTAATTAAAAATGAATTAAAAGTTGCATTGAAAAAAATTACTGAATATCCTTCTCTAAAGTGATGTGCAACAAATATACTAACACATAGTAGTGGAATTATTGTAGCTTTTTTTCTCATTTTAGGGATTGCAGGGAGAACACTAAATGCAAAAAAAAAAAAAAAAAAAAAAAAAAAAAAAAAAAAAGGACAAGCAATTGAAGACAAAAAAGTCAAAATTCCGGCCAAAACTATACACAGAGTTCTCTCTTCTGTATAATATTCAATAATGTTCAATAAACAGCAATTTAATCTATGTTGGTAACATACATTCGTTTTCGTTATGGACACTACTGTAGCATGAAATTGGAGAAGGATTTCCTCACAGCTGAAATGGATTATAGTACTTTTGTAATGAAAAACAAAGTTCCTGCCGGCTGGAAATTTCTTCTTTTTCACTGTTAACCTGTCCATTCAGGGAAAGAATAACATTCTGTTGCTCTGATGTGTCAGCGCTTCTACTGTTTACCTCTGTAGTGTTTGGGATTAAGTGAAGGGTACAAATACAACCATTAAACTCCAGCTTCATATATGGAGGGTGAGAACTTTATGTCATTTTAGGGCTAGACTTTTCCTAGTAGGGTATGTTGTATGGGAAACCTTCCACCTTTGCAATCAGGTAAAGGCCAGAATCTGGATATGCTGTTACATGAGGCCTTTTGTTCTTTCAATACTTCTCCATGGAAAGAAGAGAAAAGGATTCTACAGCTACTGAAAATACTCAGAACAGAACACTCCAGCAGTCACCTCTAACTCTGAAATCTGAAACTCTGTTTAGTCTCTGCAGGAAGAATAATATTTTATCAATGAAGCTGAGATGTCAGCGTACCAGTTTACACTCCTCTTCTTACATGATATTGTAACAGTTTCCACTGGTCACTGTTTGTTTAGGTTCTCCGGGTATGATGAAAAAGAAAAAATGTGATAAATCCATATATCCTAATCCTACAACATCTAGTCATAGGGTTTGAGAATATATGTCACCTGCATTGTTCCACAGAGCTTTACCAAATTGGGACCATGTCTGAACTACGCTGAAGCATGGGTAGACCTAAAGTACTACTCAAGATCTACCAAAATCATATCTGAATTATCAATATTTTTATGGTGAATTCATAATATCATATTTTCTAGGACTTTTTTATAACACAAGAATATGGATGGTCTGGTGGATTGGTTGGGCAGCTGGATGTGGTCTGTGTTACTCCTCCCTTCTTTCCTTCCTTCTTTCATTTTCCTTCCCTCCTTCCTCTCTTCCTTCAAAGGCAAGAATGTTTTAATTCATTACTAATCTCAAAAAAGTCTATATTATATAGACCTAATAATACAAATAATTATACACATATATTGCGTAATATGTATAATCTATATGTATATATATAAGTTTATAATGTATAACATGTATATCTTTCTATTTTCTGGTCTCAAGAAACAGAAAACAGCTATCTCTACAAGTCCAAATGTTTATCTGTTACTTTTTTTTTTTTAATGGACCTAAATATTTTTAATGATTTTGATATACATAGGACTGAAAAATATGAATTCTGCATCAGACTGAGAGAGGGACAAAACTGTTCTAAAAAAGCTGAAGAGGTCACCACTGTCCCAAAAGGTACGTGCAAAAAGCACATTCATTTTGATTGTTTTCTTTTCTTCATCATTCACTATTGTACGACACTTCATTTCTGAATTTCATCTCTCCCAGATGGTGGTTAATTGATAGAAGATAGCTTTCACATTTACCATTATAGCTGAAATAACGGTCTGAAATTCAAAACTTAAATATTAAAACTACACATTAGTCAGAAATGCTCAAAAGGTTAGACAATGGAACAATTTGTCAGAAGAGAAATGGATGAATTCTCATTACTATTAGAATTCAAGAATAGACAAGGTTAAAAAAAAAAAGAAGAAAAAAAAGAAAATAGATTATTAGGAGATCATAGTAAAAGGCAAGTAATAGCTGCTCTGTTTCTTTTTGATTTCTAATTTAATGCAGATATCATATCGTACATAAGGATCTTCTGCAATGGTCCATAATGCATATACATTGTTACACTATGATACTGAAAATACAAGAGAAAAGTGGCAGGCCAGGGAACCAAGGTGCATATCTATCCATGTTTTATATACTTTATATGATTATTAATATTAGTTGCCATTAATTAGATATAATCATCTGTATTTAAGAACTACAGTACATAATTCTGAATTAAAGCTATGATAGTGTATAGTACCCTGCAGGGCACTCTTGCCCCCTCTAGTCTTTGGTAATCACACAGACATTCAAATAATTTTAAATCGTCTTTGTTCATTTTCACAACCTCTGCATTTTGAAAAAGTGCAGGCTGTGTGACAGACAGCTTTCAGTGATATACAGTGCTTGCTGTACTTTTAATTAATCTGCAGATAGAAGATAACTACAGGGGAAATACTGGGGGGATGGGAGATAAGAAATACTAAAGGAGTTTTTACCACTTTATTTATGTAGTTTATTTCAAATCTGGTCTCATAAGAAACACAGATCTCATTTCATCAAGCAGAGCAAATATACAGTCTCATTTCAGCACATGACAGGGTAATTAACAATGAGCTTTCTAACAAAACTAAGCAGAATTTCACCATACTTTATAGTGAACAAGCTTTCCTCCCCAGCTCTGACACTGCTCTAATAAAAATGACTGTGACATTTCAGGACTCTTCCTTTCTTTATGGATGCTACCTGGGTTATACATAGTAATTCAACATTGATTATTAGTGCTGATATTACAGCGCCTGCTGAATTTGCATTAGCCTTTGATTGAGACATATATTAGCCTCCTGCATCACGTTGTGCAGTAATATGTAACTGAGAACTGCCTCCAGCTCTTCCCAGTTAATAAAAAGCAGCTCAAATCCCTCCCTCATTTAGCAATAAATCTTGCATATCTCATAAAGCTGAATAATGTGTGTGTGGGGGGGTGACGGTGGTGAAAAGTCGGGCAGGTAACAGCAGCAGGGGAGAAGTGGTGCCTGCAGTGTGGGCAGGCAGACAGGAGCCCTGCCTTAGCATGCAGACAGACTGCCAATGAGGCAGCACGCATCTGAGAAACCAAGGTTTTGAGAAAGAAACCTGTGACTAGCCTAGCTTCGTTCGGGACTTTATGTCACCTGCAGAGAGTGCATGACAGCTTTATTAACGCTAAGGACTCTCAGTCTGATTCACGACTACCTTACTGCTGCTTCACACCGAGATTGCCCCACACAATAGTAAATCAGCAGTAGGATGAAGCCTGTCCCACTTGAATGGCCCAGAGCATGGAGACTCTGTCCTGAGCCTTTTAGCCTTTTATTATTGAATGCGTCTAGCAGTGCATTTTGGGTAACCACCATTGTTATTGGGCATTAAGCTGAGAAGTAGCGCTTAGCTTTTAAACTGGAATTAAGAATATAGATCAATTTCTAGAAAGTTAAGCTATGTATCTACAGCTATGTGACTACATGAGTCAGATTTAAGCTTTTTTTCCCCTTTTTCCTTCCTCCCTCCCCCTCCGCAAAAGTAGTCAGAACTTTCCTAAGTGAGAATTTTGCATTAATTGGGTTTCAGAGAAACTGACAGTTTATACTATACACCAAGTTTATTTTTTAGAACTTACTTTGCATATGCTCAACTTTCTGCAGGCACATAAGAAAATGTCTGCATGCAGATTGTTTTTACATTTGATGACTTGTGTAGACAAAAAGAAAATATCGTACACAAACAGCATCTGTGCGCTCAAATTAAGAATTTGTCACTGCTTTCATTCAAGTTCTTCAGCATGAAAACATTTGGCAAATGAAAAGAGAATAACAGATCTGAATCCTTTTACAAAGACACTGGAATTCCCCCCCCCCCCCCTCGTTTTTTTTTCTTTTCCTTCAGAAAGCATTCAAAACTTAACCCTTGGTGTTCCAAACTTGTAATTTATGTACTGCATTAAGATGATTGCACAATCTCAAGAGAAACATACTTTTTTTCCTTTTCATTTTTTTTTTCATAAAATCACAGATACATATTTTTGTGGAATTATGCATGCAGATGTAGTAAAATTACTTTCAGCTAGGATACCGTTGACCCATGTATTCCAAGACCACTCTTGACTGCTTTTCCTAACAAATAGCCTCCAACAGTCTTTGTCTCTCACCAAGCACAAAAATTAAGTTATATCATATTTATCAAAAATTTACATATAAAGAGAGACATAGAGCTACCAGTGCCTTATTTCTCAAGGCCTAAAATATTCATAATAATAATAATAGAAATATAATCTTAAGAATCCAGATATTTACAACTAAAACAAAAGAAATCTTATTTTTTTCTGTCAACTAGATCACTAAGAGAGCTATCTGCAGTTGATACTAATCTTTCCTTAAACTTCAGAGGCATATTATACACAAAAAATGAGTGGCGGTGAGAGAAAAATATTATTCAGATTCCTTCAGTGTCAAGCAAAAGTTGAAGGTACCCTACAAGAACTCAAAAATAGCTATATACAACACCTTTTATAAATATGCTTGTGTCAGTATATCACTCATATGATTTCATATTCTTACTTCACTCTGGTTTTCACCATAGGACCTTTTTTTCCTCCCAGTATTTGGGGTTGCCTGTACTTTCTTGAGGAACATATGCCAATATTGCAACTTCTTGCCATGTGAAGCTTTCATTGATATTAATGGGATTTCTCTTCATTTGTTCAGGGAATCACATTGCTCTAAATTTTTAAAGGGTCTCTGAAGGTCTCTATATACAACTCTTTCTCTTAATCAAAGAGCAAGAAAAAAAATACCACAAGGCATTCTTCTTTGCTCCCATATTAATATGTATTTGAGTATAAATATTTGTATGTGGAAATATAAATTATGTATATCAGTTAGAATACTATTAAATTACCAAGCAATTACTTTCTTCATTCTTGCTACATTACATGTTATCTGTCATATATCTGTTACTCATAGAAGGGGAAGACAAAGAGGAGAATTAAACACTTTTTTTTAGTCTTTACATAATCCTGTATTCCAGGCATTTCTAACTTTTCCAGGTGCAACTCATTCATTTTTTTTCTGCTTTGCATCACAATAATCTGGCATTCAGTCATAATCAAACTTCAAATGCACTTTACGTATCAGCTGTGTAATCATTCAGTTCTTCAAGATATTGGAAGAGAGTGTATAGTAGAGCAAATAAAAGTATACTAAAAATAACATATTTAGAGCCCCTAAACTCATCTAGATTCCCTTGATAGTAACAAACCTTTCAAGAATATTATCACTCATGACTTACTATAACTTTTTTGTCACAAGTTTCTTTTATAGGATACTTTTTCTTCTTTTATAGGATATTTTCAACTCTGTGCCTGGTAAGATCATGGAACAGATCCTCCTAGAAGACACGTGAGAAATGAGCAAGTAATCAGAGACAGCCAGCACAGCTTTACCACAGAAAGTTTGTGCCTGACTAATCTGGTAGTCATCTATGGTGGAGTGATGACATTGGTGGACAAACGGAAGGCAACTGATCATCATGAACAGTCATCTACCTGTGCTTGTGCAAGGCCTTTTACATGCCCCCTCATTACATCCTTATCTCAAAATTCAAGAGATATGGATTTGAAGCTTGGACTCAATTATTCAGTGGATAAGGAACTGATCGGAAGGCCAAAGACAGAGGGTTGTGTTGAATGACAGTATGTCCAGGTGGAGCCCAGTAATGAGCAGTGTCACTCAGGGCTCTGTCTTGGGACTAGTTCTCTTCAGTATTTCCATCAATGACATCAGTGACAAGCATGAGTACATCCTCAGCAAGTTTGCTGATGACACCAAGCTGAGTGGTTGAGTTGACATGTTAAAAAGAAGGGATGCCACTCAGAAGAATCTCAACAAACTCAAAAGGTGGGCCCATGTGTATCTAATGAGGTTCAATACAGAAAAGTGCAAGGTTTTGAACTTGGATCAGACTAACCCCAGATATGTATACAGACTGGGAGAAGTACTCCTTGAGAGTAGACCTGTGCAGAAGGACCTGGAGGTCCTAATGGATGAAAAACTGAATATGAGCCAGCAGCGTGCTCTTGCAGCTTGGAAGGCCAGTTGTATCCTGGGTTCCATCACAGGAGAAGTGGCCAGCAAGGACAGAGAGGAGATTATCCCTCTCTACTCTGTCTGTGTGAGGCCCCAGCTGGAGTACTGTGTCCACGTCTGAGGCCCCTAGCACAGAAAACTAGGGAACTGATGGAGTATGTCCAGAGGACGGCCACAAAGATGATCAGGGGACTGGAGCACCTCCCCTACAAAGACAGGAGCTGGGATTGTTCAGCCTGGAGAAAAGAAGGCTGCAAGAAAGCCTATTTAAAATGGGATTATAAAAAGGAGGGGAATCAATTTATTACAAGAGAAGATAGTGATAAGGGGGAATGGTTTTAAGTGCAAGGACAAAAGGTTTAGATTGGATGTCTGGAGAAAGTTCTTTATAGAGAGAATGGTGAGGTGCTGGAACAGGCTGTGAATGTTCATAGAAACATCACAGAATCATAGAATGGCCTGGGTTGAAAAGGACCTAAGAGATCATCTATGTAAAACCAGATTACATAGTAAGTCCTGGATAATAAACAGTAATAGAAACATTCTAACTTTAAGTCTCAAGTTTTCTGAAGTTTCTTGCCTCATCACTAATGAACAGTTCTGAAAGGACATCTGAAGTTTACCCTCCTAAGTTAGGATTATGTTTCTTAATGAAACAATATACTCGTGAGGAGAAAGCAAAATATTAGAAGCAATAAGCAGGGAAAAGGAAAACGTCCCTCTCTGGTAGAACATTAACAATTAAAAAATACAAGGCCACAGAGCAATCTGAGAAGCTGGAGCAAAAAAAAAAAAAAAAAAAAAAATCATTCTCACATATAAATTAACTTTAATCAGCATCTGCTCAGTGATCATAGGTGGACATACAGCCTGACGCTATACTGCCATTAGCTTTAATTTGAAAGAAAAATCATACTTTGTTGCCTATTGTAAACATGTCCCATAGTGAGAAAATATTTTAGCATTTTTTCTAAGCATACTATACACACGCTTTTCAAATGATGTTTCCTCTAGATTTTTCCATTCGGTATTATCAATATTTAAATTAAGTTTTGGCATAAAGAAGAAATAAGTGAGATTAGCTCCTGTCTCCCTTCTGTGGTATCTAAAACATACATAACTACAGCATATCATAAGAGTATCCCCTGATCCTTCATAGGTACTTTCGTACAAATAAGTTAGTACATTAAGTCACTAATTCTTAATAAGCTGTACATCAGTTTTGTAAAGTTGTCTTTAGACTCACATGAGTCTAAAGCTACTTTGAAAAGTATACAGGAAATCTTACTATTGATGTAGACACAAGACAGCCAAACTCACACATCACAGAGAAGAAACTAGTATACTGCGAGCTTTAAAGGGGAAATTAATTTCCATTCAGTAGATCTGTGCAGTATTGTTCATGAAGTGACACATTTGCTAACAATCACAAATTAGCCCCTTTTGATCATTAACAGAAGCAAGGAAGAATTTTTTCTTGTCCACATTTTAGACTACTACCATGTCCACTAAAATCTCTACAGTACAGCTTTTACATGGACAGTACATTTTCCAGAGTAACCTATACAAATATGAAAATTTGCTCACAAGTTTTCTACAGCTCTCTATGGCTCCCTTCCTTTGTTCCTTGAGAACATGCCTTTTCTAATGTCACATTGTTGATTTGCACTAAGAAATAATAAATCTCAGCCTTTTCCACTCGTGCCTTTACTGAACTGTTCTCCCCCCTTTTTTTAGATTTAAAAATTAAATTGCCGCAGGACAGACCATGTGTGTTATAGTCTCACAAGCAATTACAGTGTGGGTGGTGAATTACTGCAGCAATAATATTCTGGTCAGTTGCTCTCTGTTCCAGCATATGAACTTTTGTGAAGCATCTGGCCTGTGTCTGTGAAAAGTTCTAATATTTAATTTTTGGACAGGGCTCATCACCTGGTTATGCTGTGAAACTCAAATCATAAATCTTCCAATTCAACAACAAAGATTTGGTTGGGTGACTTTTAGATAGTAACATCTGCTTACACAGCAAATGAGATCTATGTTCCAATAACTATTCTTGTTCTGGATACCTAAGGGTATCTGTGTCTTAAAATTCATGACTGGAATAAATAACATGTCAGAGATAATTTATGTAGATGTTGGACTGGTCTTAATGAGATAGTGACATATCATATGTTCTGTAGAACATGTATATTCTATTTTGACTCTGGTTACCATTGTAATTTATGCAAAATATTTTACTGACCTCTGGATGCTGTTTGTAGTTAATTTTATCTTTTATTTAAGGCATGTTCTGCTCACCATTAATGAATGCCACAGATCAGCTCACATAAAGCAACTGTAAAGAAATATGTTGTTCCATCATCTTCCTAGGCTTTCAGGTGAGGTAGACTGGCCTATAGTTTCCTGGCTCTTCTTGCCCTTTTTGAAGGCTTGTGTGACTTCAGCTTTTCTCCACTCTTCAGGCACCTTACCCATTCTCTACGACTTTTCAAAGATGATATAGAGAGTGGTTCAGTAATCACTTCTGACAGTTCCCTCAACACTGTTGGGTACAAGCTGTCCGGGTCCACACATTTTTGTGTGCTGTGTTTGCCTAGACAACCTCTGTTCAGATCCTCCTCAGCCAAGGGGAAGTTTTCCTTTCTACAAACTCTCTTATCTCCACTGTCAGGAATACAGAGGGGCAGTTTTAGCAGTAAAGACTGAAGCAATAGAAGGTGTTTGTATAGTTAATGAATATAAAGATGTTATAACTATGAAATAAACAAGAGAGTTTGGCAAAGCAGATTATAATAACAAAAAAAGAATAGATAGAAAGTTTACCCATATCCTGGGCTCACTGCAAAACTCCAAAGAAGGGATCTCCAGAAGAAATTCCTTTCCCACTTGTAGTCAGCTTTTAAATGGGTCTAGGAGAAGTGGAGCCAGGCTCCACCCCTTCCAGCAGCACAGATGAATTGCCTTCACCTGTGTTCCTGTGGCTGACTCATTGCTTGCCTCAGGTGATCAATCAGAGGTTCAGACCATGATTCATCAGTTCCCATACAGTGTTCTATAATTCCATCTTCTCAGCATCCTTCATTACCTGGACATCCATTTCATTCAGCCATGGGCTCATATTTTCCCTAGTCTTTCTTTTGCTACTGACATACTGAAAGAAGCCTTTCTTGTCCTTGTCATTGGCTCCCTTGACAGTTTCAACTTCAGGTGGACCTTAGGCTTCACTGTTGCACTCCTACACGTCCTGTTAACATTTCTTTGCTTCTCTCAAGTGAACAGACTCCTTTTCCACATTCTGTAGATTTTGTTCTTCCATTTGAAGCTCCTTGTTCATCCATGGCGATCTCCTGCCACCTTTGCCTCATTTCTCACTCTTAGGGATGCACCAATCTTGAGCCTGAAGGAAGTGATGCATGTATATCAACCAACTCTCTTGGGCCTCCTTTCCTTCCAGGTTTCTAACCCATGGAAACTCTAAGTAGGTCCTTGAAGTCAAAATTTGCTCTCCTCACGTACAGGTTCTCAATCCTACTTATTGCCCTATTTCTTCCTCACAGAATCCTGAACTCCGTATCTCATGGTTGCTGTAGCCAACTGCTGCACTTAACTTTCACAGTTCTGTTTTCTGCTTATAAGAATTCTTTAATTCTTATTATTACCAATTATAATATAAATAAACCAACAACTAGAGAATTTCAGTATGGCAAAAGTGTCCTAAAACAAAACCATCCTTATCAAAACCATGATATGCTACACAACACCCGCCATCTGTTTGAGAAGTAGGATATAATTCAGCACAGATATTAGTGGCAAGTCAACTTCACACAGCTACAACTTCATGCTCTGGAAAATCAAGTACCATCATCCAGATTTTATACAGGCAAACAACTTTTAAACAGGCAAAGCAACTTCTGAGGTAACGCATAATATATATATATATATTCTGGATACTTATATTTTAGACAGGATTGAGATTACCTGAATGACAAGCGTAGAGAATGCAGAGAATTCTAAGTCAACATTTTCTGCTTCCTTAGTTGGTTAGCATGGGCTCCATCAGAAGAGGGGTGACCAGCAGGGACAGGGAGGTGATTGTCCCTCTCTACTCTGCTCTTGCGATACCCCATCTGGAGTACTGTGTCCAGGTCTGGAGTCCCCAGTACAAGAAAGACAGCTGTTGGAGAAGGTTGAGAGGAGGGCCACAAAGATGATCAGGGGACTGGAGCACCTCCCTACAAAGACAAGCTGAGGAAGCTGGGCTTGTTCAGCCTGGAGAAAAAAAGGCAGCAGGGTGCCTTTCAGTACCTAAAGGAACCCTATAAACAGGAGAGGAATCAACTCTTTGAAAGGGTAGATAACAGCAGAACAAGGGGAAATGGTTTTAAGTTGAGGGATAGAAGAATTAGGTTGGATGTTGGGGGGAAGTTCTTTACTATGAGAGTGATGAGGTGCTGGAATAGCCCCATCCCTGGAGATGTTCAAGGCTAAGCTGTATGGGGCCCTGGTCAGCCTGGTCTAGTATTAAATTGGGAAGTTGGTGTCCCTGCCTGTGGCATGGCGGGGGTTGGAGATTCATGATCCTTGAAGTCCCTTCCAACCTGGGTCATTCTGTGATTCTGTGAAAGGAAGAAAATCTTAGTCAGGAATATCTTATCCCTGTGAGGATGTATGCTGAAGTCCCTAATGCTTAATATGTTGATTACATGACTATAAAAGCTGTCAAAAAGGCAGCATTTGAGGTCAGTACTCAATTATCTGCTGTAACGAAGATGTTCAGTTGTAAGGAACTGAAAATTTAAAGAAGGAAAAAGGAGAAGGAGGGAAGGGAGAAGGAAGTAAAATCAGAATACACATTTGTACATTTTGTAATAAAAGAGAATATCTCAAGAGAAATAATTTGTTTAATATTTACTATTACTGATTTTGAATTATTTTATTTTGCAAATCATTTTATCAGATCTTTAGATAATTAGAAAGATCCAGGCTAGGTTTGTTTGGTGTTCAGATATTTTTCATAATGATTATGGAAGTTCCTACTGATTTTAATGACTTTTATCCACTACTATTGCCATCAGAGCTGAGAGTGATATTTAGTATGATCCAGTTTGAACAGTCTTGTATTCAGTGTCAGAAAAAGCCACTGTCCTCACTTATCAATGCTTTTTAAAGTAATGCCCCTACAATTATAATAGGATGGACTCTAGTCCATCTAAGTCAGTGATCTAATTTACACTCGAAGCCATCTTCCTGAAATAAGAACCAATGCTCCCGATGTAGTTAGCTGAAAGCTGTTAAGTGTCCTTAAACCCAGTATGAGAAACTCAAGATCCATTTTAAAAAGTATGATAGTTATTTTCTGTCATTTCTTTATCCTTTAACCATAAAGCATGTCATACTTCTATTTTTTATCATTACTTATTAGTATGTTCACCCATTGCCTTTTAATGCATTACCATTAAACTAGATGGCAAACAATGGGCAGGCAAAATGATATGGTCAGTGCCCTAAGGATGTAACAGTAATGGATGGATGGACAGTAATGATTCACTTACTGCAGTCAGAGCTACTCCCAGTGATTTTTGTGATGCAGTATTTTTTCCACAGCACATATCAAATGAGAAAGAAAAAAAGAGAGAAGGAGATATAAATCCACATAAGTGGGAAGGAAATAGCAAATAGTTGTGGTTTCAACCATTCAGTTTTTTTTACTGTTTTCTAATGTTTTGAAGTGTGTGAATAAAAAGTATTGGAAACACTAAAATAGAAATTAAAATTAAAAAATGGTTCAAGGTTGCTATAGATTAAAAAAAAATCATCTTTGACTGCAATGCATTTACAGCATGAGGTTTAAAGAAATAAGAACGTGAGGATAAACAAGGAGACCTAGGTTGATGAGAAATGTTTATGTAGATGAAAGTAATGTCTCCTATTTATTTCCATGGAAACTACACTAGGTACAAACAGCACAATAACAAATTCAAGCAAATTCACAGGTACAAAACACTTCTTTTCAAATGTAGTCATCATCATTAGCTATGCATTTTCACCAGTGATGAACAAGAGCCTGCATAACACGCTCATAAATATCTCCACAACCACCTGGAATGTGGCTTGTCTTACACATTGCTGTTGCCACTGCTGAAGCACACCACCCACTACTTCACAATGCTCACATCCATTGTCAGCCTCCAAAAAATATTCAGCGAGCATCAATAAGTGTCAAGGAGTACAATATTTTCTTCATGGAGAAATTCAGTTACACATATTTGTTTAACATACACTTCAATGTCAGATGCCAGTTTGTCAGATTCTCTCTGTCTGCCATTTGTCAGACAGCAATAGAATTTAACAATATTGGTGAGAAGGTTCAACCTCTATTGCCATACCACCAGCATCCACCTATGACACTGTGGGCCAATGTAATAAAATATGAAGCATCACTTTTGGAACAGACTTCGTATCTCACTAGACCTAGAAAAGTTTCTCTGAATATGTTGGTGTACTGAGGAAAAAAAGTAATTTTGATACACCTCCCAGATCAGCTGAGCATGCAAATGCCTTGTCTCACCAAACAAGGCAAAATTGGTTATATACTTGCAAATGCAGGTACATAAATGTGCTTTTCTATGTAAAAGATGTAAAAGATCTCTTGAGAGGGTTTAAAGTGCTGTGAAGTACATAGGTCTCATATCAGCTTCATGAAGACTCAGAAGACATTTAGTTTGAATTCCCTTCTGGCTCCTTTTTCTTATATACTAGTAATTTGCTTCTTGTTCTCAACTTCAAGACATAACAGCTATTTCAGATACTGGAAGAATAAATTGATGATTTTTCTCCCTTATTAATTTCTACAATTTGAGCTTAGTGCAAAACATGAAGAGACAAGTTTGAGCAGAATTAAGCAGAAAGTTCAGAGGTCTTAATGAGATAGTTTTATTTAAATGTTCATTTACAAAAAAAAAGTCTTTCAAGATTTATAATTTTGAACTTGTTAAAAAAAGAATTAATTAGTGCCTTGACACAGTATTTTTATTTTTTAATATTCCTTTGAATGCATATTACAGGGTAGATGTCTGCTTTACAATGATTCCAGAAAAATTTCTAAGCAAAACCAGACTTAGCAGAACAGTGTATTTTTTTATTGGTTAAAAAATACAATGCTGAAAGGATAATAAGTGTTTAAACAGCGCTACAAGCACATTTTCAATGGTTTAATAAGAACTGCTTTCTATTATATACATATCACATGGAACAGAATGCTCTTCTAGCATCATAGAATTTAATTTGCTTGTCTTCAATAAACAGGCAAATATAACAGCTATATTTCCAAACTTCACTCCCATCTAGCAGAACATTTTGTTAAGTTCCTGAAACTGGAGGTAAAGATGCAATTTATTTATTTAGCCCTGGAATTACTAAGAAGATAACTGAAAGGTTTAAACTATATCTAGTATGCTACTTATAAAACATAAGTGATGCATATAATTACATTTTTTAGTTCCAGTACACATACATGCTTTGTAGCTGGATATTCATTCTATATACCTTCAACTAATCAAGAATTTTTTTAAAAAATCAATTAAGGTAATCAAACAATATGATCATAGAATCATAGTGTCATTAAGGTTGGAAAAGACCTCCATGATCATCTAGTCCAACCATCCACCTACCAAAAATATTGTCCACTAAAACTTGTTCCGTAGTACCACATTTAAATGTTTATTGAAAACCTCCAGGGATGGTGATTCAACCACCTCCCTGGGCAACCTGTTTAAGGGCCTGACCGCTCTTCTGGAATTATTTCCTAATATCCAGCCTGAATCATCCTTGGCTCAACTTGAGGCCATTCTCTCCAATTCAAACTCTGTTACTGAGGAGAAGAGGCAGACCTTGCCACAGTCTCCTTTCAAGTAGTTGTAGAGAGTGATAAAGTCTCCCTTGAGACTCCTCCAGACTAAGCAATTCTATTTCTTCATCTGCTTCTCACAGGACCTGTGCTCCAGACCCCTCACCAGCTTCATTACCCTCCTCTGAACACGCTCCAGGGCCTCGATGTCTTTCTTGTAGTGAGGGGTTGTCAACAATTCTGGTCTGGTTCAGCCTGGTTCCATGACTAAATGGGGTGGGGGGAGACCCACAGATCCATGTCCTGAGATAGGGGGAAGGAAAAAAGTAGGAAGATGGGCTTTAAAACAAAACAGCAGCAATGAGCTAAGGGAGAAAATTAATTACTAAATATGACAGCAGCATAACACTAATGCAGTATAATTGGAACTGAAGCTAATAAATGAAATGAGAGAGAGAATGTCCAATGCTGAAGGCCTTACTCTAATGCTGAAGGCAAGATGGCTATGGAGCACACACTGCAGAGATGAGAAGTAAAAGAAGGGGCAGTCTCATGACTGGCAAGCACTTTTATCTTTCCCTGTGAATGGAAAATGGAAACAAAACAGTGAAGTCTGTTAAGATTTGTAGTTCTTCTCTTCTGAGAACCAGGTACCCAGAAATATTGACAATTAATGGAACTAGAGCATTAACTCTTTAACTCCCAATGCACTACATGTTATGCTGTGGAATATCAATAACAAAAACCATAAAACCATGACAGGGGCCCCACACTGCACACAGTACTCAAGGTGCAGACTCACCAAAGCTGCATACAAAGGGGTGGTCACCTCCTTGCTCCTGCTGGCAACATTCTTTCTGATACAAGCCAGGATGCCATTGGCTTTCTTGGTCACCTCCTTCCTACCCTCAGGCAGATCGATACTTTCTCCCAGCTTGAATTTACTAAGGGTGCTCTCAAACCCCTTATCCAGGTAATCAAAGATATTAAACAGGATGGAACCCACTACTGACCCCCTGGGAACACCACTTCTGACTGCTTGCTAGTTGGATTTAACTCTACTCACCATCATACCATTTTTCCAGCTAGTTCTCTACCCAGGAAAGAGTGTCTCATGGGCTGCCAGTTTTCCCAGAAGAATATTGCAAGAGATGACAAAGGCTTTACTAAAGACTAGGTGAACTATGTCAACAGGCTTCCCCTCATCCACCAGGCTGATCATCTGGTCATAGAAGAAGATGAGGTTTGTCAAGCATGACGTGTCTTTCATGAACATATGCTGGCTGTGTGTGATCTCCTACATGCCATGTGATCTCACTCAAGATGGTCTGTTCTTGAATTTTCCCTGGCATGAAGGTTAGGATGACAGGCCTGTAGTTTTCTGGATTCTCCTTCTGAGTTTTCTTGTAGATAGGTGTCATATTAACAAGCCTCCAATATTCTGGGATCCCCCCCATTGAGCAAGAATTCTGACAAATGGTGTAAAGTAACTTGCAGTTACCTCCACCACATCCCCCAGCAGTCTCAGGTGGATCCATCTGGCCCCATGGACTTGTGACAGTAAAAGGTCTCCACCAGTCCACCAGTCTCCACCTGAATTGATGATGTTTATTCAGCTCCCCATTCCAGACTTCCAGATCAGGGGATAGAGTATCCCAAGGATAACTGACCTGACTATTAAAGACAGATATAAAGAAAGCATTGAGAACCTCAGACTTTTCCTTATCCTCCATGGTCACATTTCCTACACATTCAGTAAAGAATGGAAATTTCTTTTTTTATTTTTATTTTTATTTATTTTTTTTTTTTTTGGTCTTTCACTATAGTGTCCTTTCTAATTTTCTCACTGCATATCCTAACTTCTTCATACTCCCCACAGGTTGTCCAACCCTCTTTTCAGAGGAGGTAGACTCTTCTTCTCCTGAAGTCTTAGCAAAAATTTCCTGTTCATCCATGCTGGTCTTCTTCCACTCTGGCTCATCTTATGACACACAGGGACAACCTGATCCTGCACCTCTAAGAATTTCTTGAATGTCCAACACTCCTGGACCCCTTTACCCTTCTATGACAGACTCTGAAGGGATTCTCCCTACCAGTGTCCTGAATAGTTCAAAGTCTGCCCTATGGAAGTCCAAGGTAGCAGTTTTATTGACATCTGTCCTGACTTCACTGAGGAAAGAGAACTCTACATTTCTTGGTCACACGGAGAAAAACAACTCTTGATCTCCATATCTCCTACCAGTCCTTCTCTTATGAGCAGATCTAGAGGGACCTAGCATGTTTCCCTCATCTGGTAGGCTCTCATACCAGCTGAGTCAGAAAGTTATCTTCCACACTCTACAGAACTTCCTAGATTGCTTCTTTTGCATTATATTTCCAGCATATGTCAGGGAAATTGAAGTCCCCTACGAAAACAAGGACTGTCAATAGCATAACTTCTTCCAGCTTCTCATAGAACATCTCATCCATCTCTTCATCCTGTTTAGGCAATGTATACACTTTTTAACATAGAGAACTAAGCCACTGCCTCTCTGTCCTTTATCCTTTCTGAAGAGCTTACAGGCATCCATTCCAGTATTCCAGTTTTGGGAGTGATCCCATCATTTCAGTAACAGCAACTAAATCATATTTTGCCTGGTTCATGATGGCTTCCAACTCCTCCTTCTTGTTGCTCATGCTGTTTCCATTGGCATAGATAGATTCATTTTAGCTAAGTCTTTTGCCTCAACTCGCACCCACAGCATTGTTCACCCAGGCTCATTTCTAGCAAAATATGTTTTATTCCCTACCCCCTTCATATTTAGTTTAAAGCCCTCTCAGTGTATACTCTACCAGCTCCTGAGCTAGGATATGTTTCTTTCTCTGAGACCCATAAGCAGCCATTAGGCCTGCTACCAAGTAAATCACCCATACTAAAGCCAAAACTCCTGCCATGTCACCAGACTTAGCCACATATTTATGTGTTTTCCTGGTCCTCTCAATATTCCCTGCTGCCACTGAAGGGATAGAGGAAAAATACCACTTGTACTTCTGCTCCATCAACTAACTGCCCCACTCTCCTGAAGTCCCTTTTGATAGCCTGAAGCTTTTCTCAGTGACTTCATCATTGCCTGAACTACCAGTAGGGAATAATAATCAGAGGTGTGAAACAGACCAGGAAGTTTTTTGTTGTTTTTTTTTTTAGCAGCATCCCTGCTGACACAGGCCTCTGGGAAGCAGCACACTTCCCTGCAGGTAGGGTCTGACCAATACGTGGGTTCATCTGTCCCCCCCCCAGAATGAAGTCACCCAAGGCAGTTACCTTTCTTTCATCCTTGGCAGAAGCAGTCTTAAGATGTGGAGCTGACCACTTTGCCCTAGATAGCCTTCTGCCATTTTATTCTCTCTCAAGCTCCAGAGCCTCAAATCTATTGCACAGGGGCACCTAGAGTATCGAGTAGGAGGGAGGGGCTTTTCCTTTGACACCAAGATGAGACTTGTTTCCATTCCTCTTTATTGTTTAGATCTGAAGTCTCCCTCTGCCTGACAGCAGGACAGAGGGTTCACCACTGATTGGCATGTATCACCTTGTTGACTTTCCTACAAGTATGGCAGGGAGTTGCTCCACCAATCAGTCTATCTCCTGCTCACACTCCCTGATGTGCCTTAACTTCTCCAAGTCCTTTTTGAGCTCTGTCACCATACTGAGCAGATCTTCCACCTGTTGCATGTGCTATCCCTGCTGCTGTTCAATGGTAGCAACAGTCTTAGACTCTCACTGCAGCTGCATTTCTGGGTAGGCACTCCATCTGCATTGCCACATTCTTTTTGGCAAGAGCTTTCTGCCTGGTGGAGACCATGCCTAGATTTGTGATCTGAGAGGCAGCTGATAGGTGAGTTGGTCTCCTGAATGGGATAGTCCATCCTCCCTCCTTGCCCTGTCCGCACTAACTACAGCACAAACTGGCCACAACATGCAAAGCCATGCCCTGGTCTCCAGTCCTACTCCATAGGGACCAATTATATACATGTGATGGATTTGGCTGCCAGCACTGCTGGCTCCACCCACACTACATCAGCATCACCACTCAGGGTCTCCACTCTTCCCTCTCAGCAGAAAGCTGGGGCTCACTTGCTTTCCTAATGGCTCTTTTCATGGTGTTTTGCCCTATTTTTTACCTCTCTTTGAAGAATCCCTTGGTGAGAGCCTGTGCTATGAAGCTGATCCACAAGTTCTTCACTGAAATAAGTGGTAGTTTGGTACATGTAACCTAATATGACAGAACTGGATATAAAACTGTGTTCTGATAAGGCATGTTACAGTGAGAGGTGGCCCATTTGTCTGTCTGAGGAGGAGCATAGGGAAATCTGGTTAAGAAAGAAAGGGTTGCTGACACCACTGCTTTCTCCCTTTTTCCTATCAAATATGAGCTTGAGAATAATTTATAAACTGCATAATTTCTAGTAAAAAAAGAGTGTAGTGAGATAACCACATTCTTCACCATTTCATTGTTTATGCTACTCTTTTAAATCAGATCTAGGTGTTATTTACAAATTAAATAATACTTTTTCCCTGTCTGGCAGAAGAAAGTTATGTATTTAGCATTTTTCTGCTATGAAACTGATTTCTGTGTCTCCTGTGTGAGTTTCTGCTGGACAGTTTTTGAATGCAGAAGGTTACATTACCCTAGAGTTCAGTAAGGTTTGGACAGATTTATGGATGAATGGCATGTTCAGGCATAACACAGCCCACAGTGGTACCCAGAATTAAAGTCAGTATGTAATCTCATCCTTTCCTCCCATCTCCTATAAAAAAGAAACATCCCACCATGTCCTCTCTCTAAAGTGTTGGAATTCTTCTGCTCCATTAAAATCACCAGACAATTACTTCCCACATAATTCATGGGCTGAGCACTATTTTTCTTATGTGTTCAGCCAACGTAAAACAGGAAGAGAGAGTCCATACAAATCTATGTTTTTTTTTGTTTGTTTGTTTGTTTTTAAGCCCATCCAAAGCAGGTCATGTAGCCCTTTATATCAAAAAGGAAGTTAAAAGTTGAATATAGTTCATAGTCATTCACAGAATGGCCAGGGTTGAAGGGACTTCAAGGAGCATGAATCTCCAACCCCCCACAGGCAGGGACACCAACCTCCCCATTTAATACTAGACCAGGCTGTCCAGGGCCCCATCCAATCTGGCCTTGAACACTTCCAAGGACAGGGCATCCACAACCTCTCTGGACAGCCTGGTCCAGCACCTCATCACTCTCTCTGTAAAGAACTTCCCCCTGACATCCAACTTAAATCTCCCCTCCCTCAACTTAAAACCATTTCCCCTTGTCCTGCTGTTATCTACCCTTTCAAAGAGTTGACTCCCTTCCTGTTTGTAGGCTCCCTTTAGGTACTGAAAGGCTGCAATTACATCACCTGCAGCCTTCTTTCCTCCAGGCTGAACAAGCCCAGCTCCTTTAGCAGGTCTTTGTAGGGAAGGTGCTGCAGTCCCCCCGATCATCAAGACAGACACCACTTGTTACTAGCCTCCACCTGGATATAGAATCATTAATCACCATCCTCTGTCTGCAGCCTTTCAACCAGTTCTCTACCCATTGGGTGGCCCACCAATCAAATCCACTTATGCAAAGAATTAGCATGCCAAGCCAAAGTGGAATGCACCTGGAGAGGCAGAATAGTAGTATTTGGTTTTGGGAAATGATTAAACTGAGTTAACTTAATTCAGAGCAGCAGGAGCTACATACGCTACTACCTGAATTTATTTTCTTTTGTTTCCAGATGGGGCTAGAGAAATAAACACTAAAACATAAAACAGATCTGTAAAGACAGCTTTCTTTTAGCATAGCCCAGCACTACACACTATAGTGCATATCATGCGACTTAAGGTCTTGGAAGTTTGTTTTCCTCAAGATAACATTGCCGTGTAACTGTTGTAAGGGCCTGTTCAAAGTAAGTTAAAATAACTATCCATACATTTGAAAAAAAGAAATAAATCTTCTTTCACATTGTAGAATACCTAGAAACAGTAATTTATGGATGTATAATCAACAAGTATATAGATGTATAATTGAGAAATATACAGAGAAGTTAGGTTGGTCTTTAAAGAGTGCATAGCTGGAAAGATTATCATGTTGCAAAGGAATAATCAGAAATGAATGGAAAAGCTTACCCATATTCTGGGTTTACATGAAAAAACTCTAAGAGGAGCAATCACCAGAGAGAGATCCTTCCTTGGTGGCAGTCAGCCCTTAAATGGGGTCTTGGAGAGGTGGAGCCAGGCTCCATCCCTTCCAGTCACACAGGTGAATTGCCTTCACCTGTGCTCCTGTGACTGACTCTGCTTGCTTCAGTGATCAATCAAAGTTTCAGCCTGTGATTCAATAGTTCCTGGACAACGGAACACACTAAATTTGGCTTTTGTTTGCTTCCTTGTTTTCTTGTTTGTTTAATAAGCTAGACAGTGTTACCCAAAGGACCTTCTTGATCATCCTGATCACTGTAATAAATATTACTGAGATATTTCAAGCAAAGTTTTCCCTGTTTCGAAGAAGTAACAAAGGCCAGGTCCCCCAGAAAGGTAAGAAATACAAAAGTATCTGGAAGTTGGACACAGATATAAAGTATTTTCTGTATTGGGATTCCACCATGGTGTTGGCATGATTATCAAGTCCCAGTGGTGTGTGTATCCACTTAACGCTAACGCATACTGCAAATGAAGAATTGTCTAGAAAAGTCTCCAGGAGAAAGCTCCGTGAAGATTTTGTTGATTATTATTAAATAGTTAGATAAAATATGAAATTCTGGAAAACTACTTATATGACTGCTACTGCAGGTCTTTCTGTTGAAGACTGACCAGGCATTCAGTCTTGGCTACTTTTGGATATTACCAAACCAGGCAGATATCTAGAACATAAGACTGCTGTATATGCTTATAATGATGCTGCATGTATTTCACTCCTGGAAAATCAAAGGAACCACTGCTTGAGGGATGTAGTGGGGTATCTGAAGAAATCACTACAGATGCATTGAGAGCAGATACTCTTAGTAACATCAGCTTTCTGTCTCTATTCTCCCTTCATATGTGTGGAATAGAAAGGCCAATTTTCTCAGCCTTTGACTTACACTTCTAGGTTCTCCTCATGAGAACTGTTATTTGTCTAACTCCTTGTGGCAGCAAGGTCCAAAATTAAATCTAATGTTCACCTACTGAGAAGGAAAGGGCTGGCATTGGGTTATTTTCCATCTGGTAACTCTCTGTTGTTTGAAAGTAAACTAGGATCTTCCAGTGTTGTATCTAATAAGTCAGTTTCATTAAGTTGTCAGTTGTTGATTTCAGGTGAATGTTGAACACATTGACAGAATAGGTCACTGGTGATCAGGGTCTCAGTACATTGGAAGAGGTTTAAGAATGACTGCAATTATGTAAAATCATGCAGAACTAATAATGAAAAATAAGTTGTTCCCCCCACTCTGAATATGTTTACATAAGTGGGAACAAAACGGAGATACAGAACCATACATATTAATGAGAAAGCACCATCTAATCAAAACCCATTGTCTTCTGCCAGCTCAATCAACAAATTATTATAGAGGATAATGTTACACTTACGAACTCTAAATGTTTATAAACAACTTAAATGACTATTCTACAGTAACTTGTCTTCAAAAGCATTCAGGTTTAATATTTCATCAGAACAGAAGGATAAATTTGTGTAAGATCAAATAAATACTCTGGGAGAGATATTTAGTTATACTGAATAAAAATGTTAAGTTTGAAATTAATGTATGTGCTTTTTCTGATTTTCTCAATGGGGTAAATAAATAAACATCAAGTTGTCAAGTAAAAAGATTGTTCAAAATGCAATAGTGTAAGAAATCAGTAGAGTTCCTAGGAACCTTACACATTTCTGCTAACTGTTATAGACTATCAGAAACTGAGTATATTTCTTCAAATTCTATGAATTCTGTAAATGCCCTAGGACTTCTTTCATACCATCACTTCTTTCTTTTACTCTTTTGTTTCTAGTGAGTACAGGATTAAGCGATTCTTTATTTCTTTTATTCACTACCAACCATTCTTGTTTTCTTATTTAAATTTTCATTATATTCTAAGTTTGATGGTCACACACTACCTTTAGGATTTTGATAGATAACATAGTTATATTTTATTTTTTCACACAATTATATATGTCTTTGTGTGTTATGTCAAAGATTTTAGTTACATATGCATCACAAGTTTGTTATAGTTACAGTGAACTATTCTGCATATCAAGCTCCAGCAATCCACAACCTGCATCTTGTGCATAGTGCATTTAACAAGTCAGGAATTTTACAACATGCTTTCAAAATACTAATTCATGAAGAAGCATTTTTTTTTTTTTAAAGTTCAAACCATAATTTTACATTCCTGTAGATCCTGTTTCAGCAAATTTCGTAGTAAAAGGAGCCTTTATTTCTGCTTCTTTTCCTAATGGAGCTAATTCTCTATGCAGATAATTCAATTCTCTGTGCAAACGTATGTCTGTAAGAGGACAGACAACTAAATTTAACTGAAGTTAACTAAGTTAACAAAAGTTAATATGTATTATAAGCACTGAAACAGTCAAAACGTTTATTTATTTCTTTCAACAAAAGGTAGAGGTTTTAAAATGAGTTGTTAAATTTGGGTCTTAACAAAGATGAAAAATCAAAAAGCACTCTGAAATTGTACTTGTCACATTATAATGAAATTATAAGCATTTGTGTAAAAAAAAAAAAAAAAGGTTTAGCAGCTGAAAGATAAGCTATTCAAAATCAGCTGATGTGTTCTAACTCAGTAGACTGTAATTGGCTTCCCAGTGAAAAAGCAGTTGGGTTAATATTGACAGCTTAACCAAATTTCTCTGAAGTATGCTTAGTCTACAAACATAGCTTTATTAGATGCAACACAGCCTCCATGTTCAACATTTATTGGGTATTAATACAAAATATATTTTATCTCCAATTCCTGTGCATTTGTATAATGTTTAAACAGCAAAGTTTTGGTAACAAGGCAGCTGTGGTGATGGCCTTAATGAGAAGAGATCAGGATCTGCTCTCAAGTTACACTCAGCTATTTCCTGCTAGGCCCAAAAGGACTCCACTGCTGGTCAAATCTGAGCTGATAAATGGCACCAGTGTTGCCTCTACAATAACTTATTTTAAAAAGGGTAAAAAACACTGTGTAGCAGCTGTGAGAGAGAGAGAAATGAGTAAAAAATGTGAAACAGCTCTGTAGGCACCAAGGTCAGAGAAGGAGGAGGAAGTTGTGTGCCAGGCACTAGAGCAGAGATTTCTCTGCAATCCCTGGTGAAGACCATAATGACACAGTGTGTCCCTCTGCAACTCAGGGAGGTATTGGAGTATGTGGATGTGGCCTGAAGAAAGCTGTAGCTTGTGGAGAGCCAATACAGAAGTAGACTCGTGGTAGAAACTGAGGACCCTAGAGGGGAGCCCACACTGAAGCAGGTTGTCTGGTAAGAGCTGGGGCCCAGAGGGGACCCAGTCAGAAGCAGTACACTCACAAAGGACTGTGCCCTGAGGAAAAGACCCACATTGTAGCATTTTTTGAACTACAGTCCATGGGAAGGTTACCCCAGTTGGAGGTTATTCCATAACAGAACCTATAACTAACCGAAATAAATAATTGTATATGGCTGCAGTCGTTCTTGACAAGAGAAACTGATGTCTCTGTATTTCCCTTGGCAGCAGCCCTAAAAACAGCTTATCATTGAATGATGGAACTGTGAAATCACCTTCATTTCCTTCTTCTTTACTGTTCTCTTCTCTTTTCCCTGCCACTATGAGACAAATTATCCAGTGACAAGCAGAATTATTCGGAAATGGTAAAGGCCTATCATGTTATTTAAACACTGAAGAGAGCAAAGTGATCTAAGCCTAGCAGTGACAGTTGTGACTGCTGGGATTTGTTGCCAGCTCTGGGAATGGTTTGCTCTGCAGACTTGCCGAATTTTCTAGCCTATCTGTGAAATGGAACTAACATTTTTTGATGCCATAGAGCTACGCATTTTTCAATACTTTGAAGATGTAAAGGGCTTTAATAGTGTTAAGTCTCGCATTTTAGCTACATAAAGCAAAGAAGAGAGTTTGGATTTATTTATTTATTTTGTGCAGAGAGACCCTATAAAAGCTGATTCTGACCCAGTGTTGAATCTGTAACAAGTAATGTATGGAAAAAAGCTTGTTTTCAGGGAATAGCCATGTCTAAAAGCATACTAGCCAATTATTCCTTTGCAAACTACTACAAGGAATATGAATTCTTTCTTTCTGTATCTTTTTCTGCCTTTTTTTTTTTTTTTTTTTTTTTTTTTTTTTTTTTGAGTTCTATAATTAGCTTTTCACTTTTACTTTTTGTCTCCTCGGACTCTAAGAAATATTTAAAAGTGAAGATCAAATGAAATGATGGAAGAAAGCTCCAAAAATATTTGCCATTGCTATTCTGAGGCCTAAATAGAACATTAGCCATCAAAATAGAAAGCATGACAGTTTTATTTCAAAATATAACCTTTAGGGACAACAAAGGTTATAGAAGAATTACTCAAGGTAGCTCCACGAAAAAACCTCTACGTGGAATTACTGTGTAATCGAAATAGTGCAGAAAAGCAACTACAGTGATCTAGGAAATCTAAAGAATATATATACAACAGGAAAAGATTTACCTCCAATGCCTTTGCATACAGCACGGGAAGCTTTAACTTGACACATATTGAGGAAGGTACAATTGCATCATATAGCATCTGGCAGAAATACAAGTTTAGACCTGGAAAATGAAGTAGGGCATAAGAGCTAAGGCATCTCTTATTAAATTATTTCCAGATCATAGAAAGTTCCTTTCCAAAAAGATACTACTATTCTGCATCTTATTCTAGGTTTTGTTGATTTTCAGCTTGCTCAGGCATTTTGCTCTTCAGTGCACAGAGGGTAATGTCCATAAAAGAATTTACTTTGTGTAAACAGCAAAATGAAGATGTAGTGAAGGTGTCACAGTTGCCATGAGCATACATTTTTGCTTTAATACAAGTAATAAACCAGAGGTCTGAAAATCTGTGTTAGGAAACACATACCTAAGCATATGATGATATTGATGTAAATAGGCCTGGAAAGCCTAAGTACAGTTTGTCTTGGAATAATTCTATAATGAGTCATAAGATGAATAATCTTATAACCTCACATTGTCAAATTTAGTGTTCTAGTTACGATTATGAGTAATGCAAATTTGTAGGAGACTTGTTAGGACAAAGAGTGAAAACGTAGCACAATAACAGATCCAGGCATAGCCACTGTGTGTGCAATACCACAATAAATGACTAATATAGATTTATTTTGCTACAGTCTGTATAGTGAGGAATATAACCCAATGTAGCATACACAACCTGAAAAGAGTAAGACAAACACAATATTTATTCACCTCTCATGTAAGCTGTGACTAAAGCTGAACAGAGAAAGACCATTCCTCAGAACCTGAAAACTAAGGAAACCAGATGAAATTATGCTGTGCCATATTTCAGGCAAAGTGAAACATCTTTTTTGACAAAGGATGTAAACTTAGAAACCCCTTGCCACAGTATTACCTGGATATGATTACATGATTTAGATTAATAAAATGAGAAATATACAAGAAATGAGAGACCATTAGTATTTATTAAACTTAAAATTATTAAAAGAATTTGTATCTCTGAAAATTCCAAAACATTCTGAAAGTTTGTGCTCAATCTATAGATGGAATATAACAAGACCAAACTTAATGCTTTCAAGGGGAGTATTCTAGGCAATGGGTCTGAACCCACAAAAGCAATCTGTAATGCCAGCTGGAGGTTATCAGACCATACTCTTTCCAGTCCAATCCCTTTACTTCAGATGCTTATTCCTCTATTGCCTTAAGAGACTTCACCAGCAGTGCCTGAAATAGATCATCTCCAGACAGTCAATTTGAAATAATCCATTGAGAAATAGGTTTTCAGTCCATCAATTTCTCCCCTGAACTTAGTTTTAGCTTCCATGCGCTTCTGGAAAGAAACTGAATTTATATGGCTTAGTCTCAGTACCAAACCATGAGATATGGCCAAAACATTTAAGAATCAATGATTGATTTTAACAATGACAAGGTGCCTATTGGGAGTGAAAATCTAGGTGAAAAATAAAAGAATTTACTCAAAAAAAAAAAAAAAAAATCAGAGAATTTACTCAAAAAAAAATATCAGAAAACAAAACAAAAAAACAAAAAACACTGTGGATTTAGATTTGAAATTTATAGCATCTTAGAACCATAGAATCCTTAAAGTTGAAAGGGACCTGTGAAGGTTATCTAGTCCAACTCCCTGCAATGAACAGGAAAACCCCAGCAAGATCAGGTTGCTCATGGATCAAATTTGAGGTCAATCTTATGCATTTTTTTTACCACTGAAAATAAATTTTCTAAATGTGATGTCAGCATATTTTTAATTCCAGAGATGAAATTTATAGTGTCATATATATCACATTTTTCAATTGAAAACAACTAGTTTTATTTTGCTGTGTACTCAAATTGAAATTTACAGTACTTCTGTAAGTTTTCAGAGGAAGATAAATAAGGCCTTGTAATATCACATCTAATTAGTAAGAGATAAATAATGAATAATTAAATTTATACTTGTTTGTTACCTGTTTTCTTAAAAATATCTTGCAAATGCTGGCATTGTGACAGTAAAGCACGAGATTTATGTGTACAGTGGCTATCTGCATCTTCGCTCTCCTTCTCTTTCTCACAGATGTCATAGTATATTCTGTAACATTTCAAATTTTATGATACTAATTACATCTACAATGCTCGTGTAACTAATATCTAAGTATATTATACGTTTGTGTACAGCTAAATGAACTTTAGAGAAATAGCAATGCTGTTTCATTTGCAAATCATGTAATTATACCTAACTGCATTAGATATAAAAACATTGCATATGCTGTTCAATCTCTGGACTTAATGAGTACACATAGTGTAACAACTGTTCCACTGCTCCAGTTTTTCAGAGGTTCAGGAATTTCACACGTTAGCCTATCAATCCACCTCAACAGTATTTTAGTGAGTAGCATATTTCTTATTATCAGAAAAAAAAAGAAAAAAACAAAAAAAAAACCTAAAACCCTAAAAACTGCTACAAACTGAATCAAAACTTGATTTGCAGTCTAATTCATGTGCATTTAAAATGAATGTTCTGTCCTCAAGATTATATTCAGAAAGAACAACAAAAACCACAAAAATTCAATATATTTTGTTCCAAATACTCTGTTACATCCCAAAGGGGGAACCTCTGATATAAAGTCGTAGCAAATTAGCCTACATTACATACCATAAAGACAGACATAAACATCTACAAATTCTATACTGGCAAGGTAAAATTTGTTTGTTTGTTTGTTTTCTCAGCTCACTATGCACTCCACTTCTCAAAACAGGCTACTTTGCTTCCCTGAAACAAAGAGGCAGAATCACAATACTTCAGCTCTTATACTGTCAGATTCTTACTGGAATATCTATCTATTTGGATGACTCGTGGTCTTGAGTTTGTTGGCATTCGTACCGAAGCAGTACAAACATTACTTTGCAGTTTCAAAGCACTCTCTTGAGAAGTAGTCTTTATCTAAAACTGTTTAAAGATTGAAAAGATATATATATATTTTTTTTACTCCATATAAGTAATCCTTCCTGCTGAAACTCCTAAACAGTTTAAGTGTACTCCTTTCTCAAAATTCCAGTTATGAATTCAGTGTTCTTGTCTCTTAGTAAGTTTTAGCACAGATCTTTCTAAACACATCAAAGTCTTATTATATACTTATATTATGTATATACACATACACATTTATGGATATTTATACAAAATATATATAATTTAAATATAATGTATTTAAGATTATATTTTAAAATAATAGAAAACAAACAACAAAAATCACAAAAATTAAATATATTTTATTAAAAATACTGTTATTTCTCATAGAAGGAACACATGCTGTCAAGCTATAGTAAATTAACCTATATTGCATAATAGGAAGACAGACACACACATATATATTATAAATATAAATACATATATGAAATACATATAATTATATATATAATTACACATATGCATTTATATTATGTATAATATATGTGTATAAAATTATATATATAAAATATATAATTACACAAATATGTATATATATATGCATATATATCTTATTTAACAAAACAAAAAAGAACAGCAAAACAAAATCAACAAAAATAAATTGAACATCACTTGAAAAACAGACTGGTATTTTGTTCAATATCCTTTTTTCATGGTCTTTTCCTTTACATGTTTTCTGTGAAAGTTCTTCTCTCTTAAGAATCTCAAATAGATCCAGTAAATTCCTATGGACTTCTCAAGTCTAAGGTTGAAAAAGTATGTTCATTGACACCCATCTTTTAACACTCTTTTTTGCCAAGCAGCTCTATCTTCAGGTCTACTGGATGGTCACTGACTTATCAGGACTTATTTTTTGCAAGGGCAATCTTTATTCTTGACTTAGTATTTTTCTTGATTGTATCTTCCTTATCAGCAAAGCTTGACTGCTTCTGAAGAGGAAAATCTCTCTCTTCAATTAAAATTATTCAGTGGGTGCTACCATCATTTTAGGATTGCAACCTAATATGAGAGACAAAACTGAAGATAAAAAGTTATATAATGGAATTTGCTGCTTGCAAGAAATATGTTAATGTGTGTTATAAATACCAACTTCCTATCTTGTACGTTTCCCAAGCTGTCATAGATGAAAAGACCAGAGTGATACATCATCTGCCTACCTTCAGTGACAATATTTTGGAATTTTCTACTCTAAATAGCCATCCTTGTGCAATAAAGGATATTTCATTTGCCTAAAGTGCAACATAAAATAAATATAACAAGTTTCTCTGCAACAGACTTTCTTCTTCTGTCTCCTGACTAATGTTCTGCTGGTGGGAGGGCATCCTCTTTTTGCAGAAGAGTGAAAAGCATGATGATAAATACAGAGGAAAAAAAAAAAAATCTATGAAACACTAAGTTCTTTAAGGATGAAAGAGGAGATATCAGCCTCAGAGATGCCCTCTGTGAAAATTTAAACAAAGGCAGGTGTTACACCAAATATTCCTATACATCTAGTGTGAAACAACTGAATTAAAAATAGCTGACCTGAGGTGAAAATAGTTCCTTGTCTGTGCATGTTGCCCTAAACGAAAAGTTCTACCTGTATGACACAACTTTTTTCAGCTCTCACACTATACTTTTTAGCTGCAACCCCTAGTGCCAGAGTTTACAAGGAAGATTCCAGTAATGAGACTTGTAAGGGTCGATTCAAGGAAGCACAAAAGAAAACTGGATTGAGTGGGATTAATGGTAAGGCAGAGTTCAGGCTGTAGGATGAGGGTCATGGCTGAGATCTTCTAGACAAAGGAAAGGAGAGTGAGATGAGAACATACAGATAAAGATGATCTTTTAAGGCAAGATTTTCAGCAGAAATAGGTTGCAAAGCAGACAGCCTACCAGATTACTTGAGTATATAAGAAATATGGGAAAGGAGAGAGCAAAGACACAGAAGTAATAATGTCTAAAAGATTCCATGCAGGAACCAAAGTAAAGGAAGCATACAGGTAGAGATACTGGTTAAAGTGATACTGTCAACTACTATACACTTTTCCTTTCCAGAAACATACAGTGTATACTTTCCAGATGTCTTTTCTCAACAGCTGGCAGAAACTCATCTTTGTAATTTGTGAGGAAATATCAGATCCCAGAACATTTCTCTGGAGTCAAATTCAAAGAATCTATGTACAGTATAATTTTATTCCACTGTTTTTTTATTGAGACATGACCTGTTTTATATTTAGAAGATTTCCTTGCATTTCATGCAGACACTAGATAAAGTTCAGGAGAACAAAAGAAGTTTTATTCTGGCAAACAAAAGGCTCAAGGACTTGATGATAAAATGAGAAATAAAGTTTCCAGAATGGAAAATAAACAAATGAAACAATAACAACAAACAAACAAACAAACAAACAAACAAATAATCCTTAAGGCAAGACTCAATACTAAATGTCCTTTTTAGCTCTCTCAGTGCCTCACATAACAAAGCATAACTGATTGTGTGACTTTTTGAGTCCATAATTTGTTTATTCTGGGTAATTTATCTGTAATTTAGTGGACTGTATCATTTACCTGTGAAATGTAAACACTGTTTTATTTTTATTTTTTTTCTTTCTCCACTCTTTCCTCGAGGTTTTGTAAATTATTAGGACAGTAGTTTGAATAATGGAATAATTTAACAAATATGTTTGCAGTGTCCAAATGTTTTTCACTTCAAAAATAAGTGTAATCTTCAGTATGGGCTCTTAGGATTAGGATTAGCATTTAGCAGATTAAATGATCTTTCTTCTCTTTGGAGAGATACTGGACCATTCAGGTTGATACACTACTTTATAGTCTGTGTTTCAAAATGTGTACATTATCCACAATTTCTATTAAAGTTAATCACAATTCCATTGCTATTTCTTCAAAGAAAACACAAAAAATATAATGAATTAGCTGACAGACTCTTTTGCAGTCAATTACCTTTTGTTATTTCACAACCTCTGAAATCATAAGAAGAATCTTACTGGTAAAGAAAAAAGGGGAGTGGGACATGAAAAACAATTGATCCTGTCCCAAGCTGAGCATATGATGAGACCATAGTCCAAAAGATTCTATATTCTGCTGAAGACAGGAAGGCTAAGAAGCGTTTTAATTATAGGATCCCTGGTCATCTGCATAGTTCATTAGCTTGCTTCTTAGCTCTATTCTGCACCATTCCAATTGACTTTCACAGAATTGCACTAAATCACAAAGCAGTTGAGATTGGAAGGAACTTCTGAACATCATCTGATCCAGCCCACACAGACAAATGACTTAGAGAACTAATTCTAAATAGTATGAATAGCATGCCAGTTTTAATGTCTTAGTTTCAGACTCAGTGATTGGTTCTGGATCATCTTCCCTTTAGCTACTCTGACACATTCAAAAGAAAAAAGTGAGAATGCAAAGAAGATCATATCAAAGATATGAAGGTATGTGAAGAATACAAAAGGCAAACAAGAAGAAAACCTTGACAGTAGTTATGTAGCACTTTAAGCTTAAAAAACATGGGGGGGAGGGGGAGGGGAAGGGGAGGAAGTTTGGCACAGATAGAGTTTGCAATCAGGATTATAAAACACAAAGCAGCAGCAAATGGATGTTGTCACACAGATTGAGAAGAAGAAAATTCTGGGATGATTCTCCCTAATTGTATTGGAGAGACTAATTATTGAAAAGTAATAGATAATACCAGAATTTTTACAGGACATTAAAAGCAAAGAATAAGAGGTTTACAAAGACAGAGAAATAGTGCAAAATAAAGCAAGTAGCAAAAACAGTGTGGAGAAAATAAGAGGAGATTACATGTATCCTCAATTACATTTAAAAAACAATTTCAAAATCAAGGAGTACTTTTATCTTCCACTCAGGACTTCCTAGCCATATTGTTAGTGGTTAATCCACTTACTGTAAAATGCTAATGTTACCAGCAGGTTACATCAAATATTTTTTCTATTTTTTCTCAGTTTACTCAGTTCAGTGAGAATTAATTTCATAGTTCAATACATTTGCCAGTATCTCCTAGAAATATTAGATGTAATAATTCTTCTTATAGGAAGTTAAAATCTTTATGCTGTTGTTAGAAATAATTAGTGTGTATGACGGAAAAGATGTCCATCAGTTTCTCTTGGTGGGATTCCAGGATGTATTAACACATTCTGAATATGTAATCATCAGAATGCTATTATAACAAAATGAATGATGAAGGCTCAATCTGCTGTGATTTCTATTGTTTGCAAACTGACCCTTTACTCTACAAAGGGAGTTACATGCATAATGCTGCTCTGAATTTTTGTAAATCTCACTTACAGTAAGAGTGGACATTTCTATTCTTCCATCACAGGGCCATAAGTATACTAGAAGTACCATCTAAAAACAGAATGCACTGTGTTATTTTGTAGGAGAATATGAGTTTCAAGGAAAGTGCTTAAAAGTTCTTGACAAACAATCTCAATCCCTTTCTTCTGTCACAAATGTAAACACTCATATGTTACAGTCCAGTATTCTCCTTATTCTAGTATCTTATTTCTAACATTAGCCAACAGTGAAACTTCAAATCCTGAGCTTGAAGAAAGGGAGAGGGAGAGGGAGAGGAGAGGGAGAGGGAGAGGGAGAGGGAGAGGGAGAGGGAGAGGGAGAAGGAGAGGGAGAGGGAGAGGGAGAGGGAGAGGGAGAGGGAGAGGGAGAGGGAGAGGGAGAAGGAGAGGGGACGATTCTGTAACTAGCTGTGTTGATCAGGAGTCAGTGCTGGGACTGGTCTTATTCAACATCCTTCATCAGTGACCTGGATGAAGGGATAGAGTCCACCCTCAGCAAGTTTGCTGATGATACAAGGAGTATCCCTTGAGAGGAGAGGATAATACAGTAGAAGGCTATTACTGTCACGGAGTTAACTAAATCAATCTATGCCCGTGACAGGGGGCAGTAGGCCCCTGCCCCCCCCCACCCCCTGGCACCACAAAATGGGAAGGAAGGAAGAGAGGAAAAAAACAGCGGCAACAATCTATGGTGGAAAACTTATTTTACTGACTATGATATCGGAATGCAAGATAACAAAGGGGTTAATGAATTGAAGCTAACAAGAGAGGGGCGGGGAGAGAAAAAAAAAAAAAGGCACTACCCAGACTAAGCAGTGCTCAAAGTTTACAAATATTCCAGAATACTGGCAGTATGCCTAGTCTTTCAAGGTCAAGTTTTCCAGCACAAAAACCTGAACTACTGATAATGCTCCCTAACGAAGTTCTCTAAGAGCAGAGAGCGAGATTCGTTCTAAAAGCTAAAAAGCAGCTATGCCCTCATTCTCCACCAAAACCTGTCACGGAGTTAACTGGATCAATCTATGCCTGTGACAGGGGGCAGTAGGTCCCTGCCCCTCCACCCCTCCCTGGCCCCACAAAATGGGAAGGAAGGAAGGGAGGAAAAAAACAGAGGCAACAATCTATGGGGGAAAACTTGTTTTACTAACTATGATATCGGAATGCAAGATAACACAATATAAGACAATCTAATTGAAATTGAGACTAATAAATCAAATAAGATATGAGAGAGAGTTCCTGAGACCGAGTCAAACCTGAAAAGCTTGGAATGGCTAGGAAAGCACCCTCCAGCACCCACTGCCAGGCAGTAAGAGACCGCCCCACCCGGAAGGGTCAGATCCCATGACTTCCGTAATGTATAGGGATAGGTACCTGGAATTGGAGCATTAACACTTTAATTCCAGTACATGATGTTTTGATGTGGAATACTGAAAGCCAAAAAAACATAAAACCATGACATTCAACAAGACCTGAACAGACTAGAGAGTTGGGAAGGAAGGAACCTGATAAGGTTTAACAAGAGCAAGTGTAGAGTCCTGTACCTGAGGAGGAATATCTGCATGCAGCAGTACAGGTTAGGGAATGACCTGCTGGAGATGAGCTCTGTGGAGAAGGACCTGGGGGTCCTGGTGGACAACAGGTTGGCAATGAACAAGCAGTGTGTCCTCGTGGCCAAGAAGGACAATGGTATCCTGGGATGCATTAAAAAGATACAAGGGGTATCCCCTGAGAGGAGAGGATAACATAGAAGACTATTGCCAGCAGGTTGAGGGAGGTGATCCTCCCCCTCTGCTTTGCCCTGGTAAGGTCACATTTAGAATACTGCGTCCAGTTATGGGCTCCCAGTTCTAAAAAGACAAGGATCTCATAGGAGTGCAGCAGAGGGCCACAAAGATGACTAAGGGCCTAGAGTATCTCCCCTATGGGGAAAGGAGAATAACCTGGGCCTGTTCAGCCTGAGGAAAAGAAGACTGAGAGGGAATCTGATAAATGTTTATAAATATCTAAAGGGAGTTGGGAAGCAAATGGATGAGGCCAGGCTCTTCTAGATAGTGGATAATAATAGGACAAGGAGCAATTGCCTAAAGCTTGAACATAGTAAGTTCCATACTAACATATGTAAGAAGGGTGATGGGGAACGGGAACAGGTTGTTCGGAGTGGTTATGGAGACTCCTTCTATAGAGATATTCAAGAGTTTTGTGGACTTCTACCTGTGCAATTTATTGTAGGGTATCTGCTTTGGCAGGGACCTTGGACTTGATGATCTCTTGATGTCCTTTATAGCCCCTGCAATTCTGTGATTCTGTGATTCTATGAACAGGATCTAGCACTCTAGATATGGCTCCCGAGGGCTGTGTAAAGGGGAAAGGTCATCTACCTCATCCTGCTAGCAAAGATCTTCCATATGCAGCCCAGGAAACAGTTGGCAATCTTTACCATAGGGACGCATTGTTGGCCTGTGGTTCTCTTGTTGTTCACCAGTAATCTCAGTTCCCTTCCTGCAAAGGTCCTTTCCAGCTGTCACTGTTTAGTTGATTCTGTTGTAGCAACAGGGCTTCCCTCTGCCTCATCCCTTGCTCTTTCAAGAGGGGAAGAGGTACAAAGAACACAACCAAGATAAGGAGGGATAACTAATTTAATGCAAATGATAAAAGAATGTAAGACAATAAGATAGAATAAATAAATCAAGCAAACGGGAGAGAGAGAAATTCCAATCATGTTACTTGCTGCACCACCAGAAATGGAAGAGATCTCCTCACCCATCACCTTGCTATTCTACCTCCTTTACTCAGAATTGGAAATCATGTGGGGACTACTTGAGACTTCTGGGGACTGTAGTTTCCCTTCTCAGTGTATTTTCTTCTTGGAGAGCCAGAACTCCTGTAAGCTAACACTGACAGGGGCTGACCAAGGAAAAGCACTATGTTCTATCATGAAAACAGCTTACTGCATGATGTCATTATATGGAATACTGATAAAACCAGGACACCAGCTTTTCAAAACGGAGCTTATCCTGGTACATGGAACTGCATTCACAGTTACAGGACTAGCATTTCCTTCTGTTGAAGTTGCACAAGATTCTCACTTGCCCATTTCCTCTCCAACTAGTCCAGGTTTTTCAGAATGGCATCACGATCACCTGGGGTCTTAACCACTCCTCCCAGTATTCTATCAACTACTTGGGGGAGTAGGCTGTCATTTCATCTAAGCTACTTATTAAGATGATGAACAATACTGGAATCTATGTTGATCCTTAGGGTACCATGGTCACTGGCTTTCAGCAGGGCTTTGAACTACTAATCATTACTCTTTACACCCAATTTTTTAGCCAGTTTTCAGATCACAACACTATCCATTTACCTATTTAACTTTACTTGAATCTATCTATAAAGAACTGTTCTTCACTAGTCCTCTCATTGTAGAAGTCTATGAAGCTGATTAAGGTCTCCTTAATTAACACTTAATTCAGTGTAATTCCTCCTTCATAAATTCATGCTAAAGATTCAAACTACCTTACTCTTCATGTGTTTGGAACAGTTTCCAGTATTATTTGCTTCATCAGTTTTCTAGGGACCAAGGTGATGCTAACCATTCTGTAGTTAATCAATTTCTCTTTCTTAACCTGCTAAAAGGAGGGAGTAATCTTTGTTTTCATAGAAGCATCAGAAACTTCCCCCAGCTTCCATGATATCAATACACAGCCGCTATTGATTATCGTTGACATCAGATAGCTACCTCAGCACCTGTGAGGGCAACCCATCAAGTCATATAGGTCTTTCTCTATATGTATTTTTAAAAAATATTCCCTAAGATGATCTTCCTCCACATTGAGAGTAACTCTTCTTTGCTTTGGACCTTCACACTGGTCTCAGGAAGCTGGCATTTCTGAAGGTTAGTCTTACCAGTGAGAACAGGATGAAGATATTGAATACCTCAGACTTTTTCACATTTTGTAATCAATCCTGTATCTCATTCAGCAGTGGGCTTGTATTTTCTTAGTCTTCCTTTTTCTTCTGATGCATCTGTCTAAGAGTTTCTATGACCGTTACTAAATCCAACTCCCGGTAACCTTACTTTTTCTTTCCTAACATGTTCCGTTCAGGTTTGACAGTGTTTCTACATTCCTCACAGGTCACTAGTCTCTGCTTCTTCTTTCACTCTTGTTGTTGTTTTTTGTTTGTTTGTTTGTTTGCTTGATTTGTGTGTATGTGTGGTTTTTTGTTGTTGTTGGGTTTTTTGTTGTTGGTTGTTTGTTTGTTTGCATTAGGAGCTGCTTTGTCATCCATGAAGGTCTGTTTCTTACAATCCTTCTCAAAGGGAGTACGTATTTTTCATCTTGGAGGTGATCCCTGAATATCCACAAGGTCTCCTGGACCTTTTCTTCTTCCCCAGGCTATATCTGATGGGAGCCTTTTAAGCAGATCCCTGAGAGTCTGCTGTCATGAATCCCAGGGTTCAGATCTTGCTTTTTGCCTTGATCACCCATCACAATCCTGAACTCCACTATCACAAAGTCACTGAAAGCAAGACTATCTCCTGACTTGATATCCATTCCTAGTTATTCTGTTCGATAGTTTTTGGTTCAACAGAGCATCTTCTCTTAGATCTTCAATCACTATTGACAAGAAGTAATCATGAGTGAAATCCAGAAACCTGCTGAATTATTTGTACCTTCTGTATTATCCTTCCATCAGAAAACGGCAACCCAGAATTTTCTTAGATTCCCAGTTCAGGTTGGTTGCCAGTCTTTTAGATGTCTGAAATTAGTCAGTATGTATTGTCTTGAAATATCCTGCCTGATACAAGATAGCTTGTAATTGTAGAAAATCCACAGAACTACTGATCGTCCTATGTTTTTACAAAGGAAAGCATAACAAATGGAGACACAGCCCCTTCTTTTCTGTCATCTAGCCAACTTCTGCAGCCAGAAGGGAAAGAAATGTCAGAAGGTTTATTTGTGGTTTTTTTTTTTTTTTTTTTTTTTTTCTTCCATTTCTAGAACCTAATTTCTAGAATCACCAAAGCTTTTTTTTTTTTTTTTTTTTTTTTTTTTTATATATATATATAGCTTCAGTATCACAACTGACAGCCTCATGTCAAAATTTACCTTAATTCTATGTTGTTTTCAGAAAGACTGACGCCTACAAAAAATATTCTTTTCTTTTCTATCCAGATTTGATTTGAAAAAAAAAAATCTACACCAGGCTTGTTTATTTCTGGGAAGGAGCTATGTGATCCTCTGAATCAACAGAAGTCCTTAAATTGATATGCATGTATCAGTTTTTGATATATAATATTTGATTAGATAATTGTTATTGATCATTTATTACTTGACTCCATTATGAACAGAAAATACATTCCTGTCCAGCTACAGCAAGTCTAACTCCAAATCTCTGAGTTACATTTAAAATGTGAGTCTATTTTCCTTGGGTAACTATAGGAGTTAGATAGCACTTAGATGGAAATCAGCTGATTTCTTTGCCTTTTTTCCTCTGCTGGCAGGTTACTTACTAGCAACACAATCCATAAAGCTTTCTCAGTTTACACATACTACCTGCACCGTACAAACCAGTTCCTTCCAGTGCTGTCCTCAGTGGACAGGAATTGCCAATATCTACTTGTTCAGAAAATCATGTCCAGACTTTTTTTTTTTTTTTTTAAAGGGCTTAAGGGAAGAAAAGGAAGTACTGATGATTCATGGTTGCTTCTGTTCTAAAGGGAAAAGGTAGAGGGAAGCCTAAGGTTATCATCAGTTTATTTCAGCTTTAGTCACTGCTGTCTATCAATAACTAAGTATAGTCAGGCTAGTATTTCTGTGTTCTCCAACTATAACTCAGTGACTGCAAATTGCAGTACAAAATAGGTCTCTCTCTTCCCCAATGGTAAACATTGAACTCTAATTTAAAGCAATTTCAGAGTTATCCAGCCCCATACACAATAAGAATTGATGATCTTCTTTTTCACCTGTATTTGTTCTTTGTGACAAATTGATCTGATAAACCAGAAAATTAAACTGTGTCTGGAGATGCCATACTAAGCTCCATAAAAAAAAGAAGAAATAGGATAAATACTTATTTGGATCAGACAAGCATTTTGATGAATACTTAACTATAAATCATAGTGATTAACCATACACTACAGTATTCGGAATGACATAGAATATGCTCATAAACAGAGATGTGAAATAGAGTAAGTACAAGCTCAAAATGAAATAAAAGTGGAACTTACAAATTTGTAAAGAGAGTTATTATACTTTTAATTATGTAATCTTCTCTGAAATCTTCTACAGAATTAATGAGGGGACACTGACTTCTTCTCCAAACAGTGAAAATAATGATAATAATAACAGTAACACATCAGAAACTAGAAATCTGATCAGTGACTTAGGTGACAAGTTTCCCACCTTGGAAAACAATAAGAAAGAGTGAACGTTTTGGGAACAGAATATATATATATTGCAAATTGTCTACTTATAAATAATACCAAGAAATACTAGGGGAAAAAAAAAAAAAAAAAAAAAAAGAAAGAAAGAAAGAAAAGGAGAACAACAAATATATACAATGTGTTAGAAGATGCAAAAACTCAGTATGGAACTACTGATGTATTGACAAACATAAATTTTCAACACCGAATTAAATATTGACATCCCACAGAAATTTAATACTTCTTTAAAAAGTGAATAACACGGGACTCCTAACTATTGAGGACCAAAATATTTTCTTCTTCATTGTAGGCATTCTATATTTTGAAGAATCATACTGTACTGCTCTTCACTCTCAGATTATTGGAACTTAAGGAATTGGTGACTCATTCTTAAGTAACTTTAAAGTTACTTCATTTCACTGAATGAGATTAAATAAGTGTTTAAACACAACTATTCTTGAGTTAGGAAATTATATTGACCCTACAACTCAACTCTCAATATATACCAGAATGGCAGCTTATATGCCTTAGATTCTGTTCTGCATTCATTTCTGCTGTGTTCAAGAATTGAATTTGAGTTTCACTGAATTAGAAAGAAAGGTTAAAAGTCTTCTCACTTTGAGAACCTGAGTTACACTGCAGTAATTTCCTTATTAAACTATGTACAGCAATTACACTGCATCATAGATGAAGCTCTGGAAGGTTAGTTATGTTTTGATTCTCTTTTCTGTTCACGTCTGTAACTCAGACAGATATTATCCTTCCGGTACCTGGGAATTTAAAACCAAAATAAAAAGATAAGCCTTCTAAAGATTCTAAGGAAGGAGGAAACATCTGCTTTATTATGTTCTATTCTCTTAGGCCTTTATCCAAAGCCTGAAATCAATGGGTTGTATCCTATATACTTGGGAAGGCTCTAGACTCATATTTTCTATCTGTTGATAGTCATATGCAAACAACCACCTTTTAAAAGTGTGACATAAGATGAAAAAATCAAGTAAGCTTCTTCTTCAGGTTTGTGATGAATCCCAACAAACAGAATATTCAGAATTTTGTAATATCAAATGCAACTGAAATAAAACAAAGCAAAACAAAAGGAAGACAAACAAGCAAAGCAAAACAAAACAAACAAAACAGCAACACAGCACAATATACAGGAACGCAGCTGTTGTTGTTCTTGGGAGAAAAAAAAGTTGAAGCAATTGTCATTCAAAACACCTATACATACACAGAATTCATCTTTCAGGATACACATTACATCCGAGTGATGGACAAATAAGGAAGTTGCACATCATTTTTTGAATCTTTCTCCTGAGCAATCTGAAAAAAAAACTAGAAAAAAAGCTCTCATTTAAGTACAGAAATTTCCTGAATTGGTCTGTAGAAAAGATCAATTTCTTCTAATTTCAACTTCACGACTCCAGAAAGAGTGATTTACTTGTATTTTGCAAGGAAGCTTTTTTTTTTTTTTTTTTTTTTTTTTTCCCTCCACTATGCCATTGTTTATAGCAGTAGGAATTGTAAAAGCCATTCAGACAGAGTGGCTGTATTACTTTTTCTGTATGGATGATCTTCGTTTTCAACAAGGTCAAAAAGAGATAAGAACTTCTATGTGACTTAGAAGCTAAAAATAAGTAAACAAGAAAATTCAAAACATCATTTCAACTGGAGAAAATGCCGATTTTCATATCAAATGGAAAAGACAGTTGCAGATACTACGTAACTGACTTTCCAGATGCTGTAGACTGCTGCAACATACTAGTGTTGTACCTGTGGGCCTTGCGACTCCACATGCATCTGCATGATACAATAAAGGGCATTTAAATCTCTATTCACCCTTATATCCCATGACACCAACAGGGAGTTAAGAAAACGTGAAAGCTTTTCTCAAGTCTTCAAAGCATGTGTCTGTATGGCTCACAGTAAAAATAAACGGCAAGCAACATTTCTGGAAAACAGGAATACCAGGAGAATCTATGGAGCTATAAGAAATTTTGTGTCAACATCTGTTTTGCTCCAATTTATAGGAGGGATAGGAGGTTCTTTGATATGTGTATACCTGGCATGAGATTAAGAAAGAATGGTTCAAGTGTTGGTCTGACAAGTTTTATTATAAATCCTAATCAGGGTGACAGGGAAGGGAAGGAGGGCGATAGAGAAGATAGGAAATAAGCAAGAATTGCTTGAAGCAGGGATAGTCACCACAGGATCCAACAGTGGTCCCGTTGCACGCTGTTTCGAAGGTCCGAGGCAAAAGCACAGGGTGAAAGCAGCAGCAGTATGGCCGGCCTTGGGCAGCAAGCAGGTAGCAGGAAGAAGCTGCAGAATAAGTCCGGGAAGAAGCAGGCCTTGTCCATCCGTGTCCATCAGACAAAGGATTTTGCAACTGTTACCCAGGACTTGTCCATTAGTGTTCTCCAGACAAAGGATTTCTCAACCCTTGCCCAGGACTTGCTTGGACTAGTTCGTCTGTGACCCCAGCAAGCTTTGAGACAATGATGTAAAAGAATAATCTCTTACAGCATCAACTAGGAAGTATGATAAAACTTTGTAGATAAACACAAAATTTACCAAACATCTGACTGAAATTGGTAATGAAAGTAAGTGTATAAAGTAAGTGTGTATTCACGAGACAAGCTTTGGACATTGCATTCAAAAGCAAAGCAAGCTTATTAGAATGCATCAAAATCCAGATAGACTGTGTAGCTGAAATAATATTAAGTTGGGCATAAAATGTAATGTATGCAAATCTATATGATCAATCTGAAACTGACTTTTTTTGAATGTAACTTAGACGTGTTACTCTGTACGCTATAGAATGCAGTGTAGGCAGCAAAATACAGTAGCCTATATCAGGCAAAAAAAAAAAAAAAAAAAGAGACGTTACATCCTATTTCAAAAAGAAACTGTGGTCTTAGGATAGATTTAACTAATGTAAGAGACAGATTTCTGGTTTAATCTGTTAACTTCTTGAACAGCAAAATGAGAGAACAGTCATAAGTGTCCACCGCAGAATTCTCTTCCAGATAAATATTTCAAAATTAGGAACTTCAACTGTTTATCTACAACAGAGAATGAAATTTCACTGTTCAGAAGGAAAACATTCCTGGTCATCTTTTCACACATTCCTAATTCAATATGTTCTATTTCCATTCTAGAATATATTAAATCTATATGCTGAATGATGGAGAGCTCTGGGCTTTAGGAAATGATTTCCAATCATTAAACTCAAATGAGATTTCATGCCATGAAGAATTAAAAGACTCAATGCAACAAATGGAAATCAAAGGTAATAAGTAATTACAGAATTGGTCTACAGTTTATGTTGGAAGGAACCTCTGGAAATGATCTAGTCCAGCTTCCCCTGCTCAGAACACAGTCACAAGATCCAATTGCTCAGATCTGTTTCCAGTCCTGTTTCTGTATTTCAGTTTATGCCCTTACAATGAGCACCACTAAGAGTCTGGCTTTATCTTCTTCACTCCCACCTGCCCCCATTAGGTATTTATGCACAGTGGTAAGTCTAGGTGAGCCTCTTGTCAGGTCTCTCAGACTCTTTTTATGTGTCAGAATCTCTAGTCGCTTCATCATCTTTCTAGCTCTTCTCTCCATTATGTCCTGCCTGTCCTTTATTGGGGAGCCCAGAATTATATCCACCACTACAGATGCATCTCACCACTGCCGAGTAGAAGGGAAGAATCACTTCTGTTGACATGCTGACAACAAACCTTAATACAGTTCAGGATGGCATTAGCCTTCTTTACTGCAAGGCCATGTTGCTAGATTTTACTCCAATTTTTGTTGATCAAGAACCCCAGGTCCTTTTCTGCAGATCTGCTTTCTAAATGAGTGGTCCACATGTTGGCACTTGTGTTATTGCAAGTAGAAGTAAGACTGAGTTGAACTTCATGAGATTCCTGTCAGTCCATTCCAGTTCATCAAGCTTTCTTCCACAGAAATTAGAGAAATGTTATTAATATCAGTGAATGAATATATTGCCACTACTCATTGATGTATATTTAGGATGATACACATCATCTGCTCCTTTCTGTCTACTGAAGTAGGGGATTTATTTTATATCAAAATCTAAAATAAATGAAGTGAAATACACACTAAAGATAGCTATTCATATCCACAGTAAAGAGACTATTAGTGAAATATGGAAAACAATAATAGAATCATAGAATACCCTGAGTTGGAGGAACCTATAACTATCACTGAGTCCACCTCCTGGCTTCACACAGGATCATTTAAAATTCGAACAATGCCTTGTGAGTATTGTCCAAATGCTCCTAGAACTCTGGCAAGCTTGGTGCCATGACACTGGGAAGATGGTTCCGAGGCCCAGCCATGCTCTTAGTGAACTAACCTGACCCTTCCCTGACACATCTCCAAGACATTTCCTCAGGTCTTGTCACTGTCACCAGAGAGATCAGTGCCTGCTCTTCCAATGTCTTTGTGAGGAAGTTATAGGCTGCCACGAGGCCTCCCTCCAGTCTCTTTTTCTCAATGCTGATAAAACCAAGTGACCTCAGCTGTTGCTGATACCTTTTGTGGTCCATACCTCTCACCATCCTTGTAGCTCTCCTTTGGATGCTCTCTAATAGCTTTATGTCCTTCTTATATAATGGTACCCAAACCTGCATCCTATGCTCAAGATGAGGCTGCACTACTGCAGAGCAGATTGAAACAATCTCTTTCCTTGCCTGCTGGAAGTGCTGGGCCTGATGCACACCCTTTCCACAGAGCTGCTCTCCAGCCCCTCATGCCCCAGTTTATACACATATCTAGGGGCGTGCCATTTCAAATGCAGAATGCAACACTTGTTAAACTTCAGACAACTGATGATTTCCCATCCCTCTAATCTGTCAAGATTGATCTCTCTGCAAGGCCTCTGTACCCTCAAGGGAGTCAACAGCTCTTCCCAGTTTAGTGTCATTTGCAAAATTTTTATACATTTCAGTTCAAACATAGGCATCATACTGTACTACAGTTTGCTAGACACTACATTTTGCCAGATGAATCCTACCACGGGTGACTTTCTTGTGGGATGTGACCAAAGAATACCTCTGAGTCATCATTTTTGCCATCTTTCTTTAGATAGGACAACAGTCATAAGATGCAAAGTTTCAGGGAGCCTAAAAAGCGGCACTGTTCCATGATTAGTAATGAACCAGGAGCCCAGGGTGATCCCAGAAATGGAATGCAGTCCCAAAGAAACTGAGAGTCATGGGCAGAGCAAAGTTGTTGACAGCAGAGTACATTGACAGATCGAGTGGCACCATTAGAAGAAAAAGACGGCCAAAGGCAGGACTGGGGACAAGGATACAGTGTACGTTGAAAATGTCCATTCAGAAGATAAGCCAAGATCTGTCCAGGAGGCACAGATATGCCTATATCATACCTCATACAGGAACTGAAATCTCTATGCTGATCTGAAATGGAGATTCTGGGCAAATGGGCACGGAGTGACAGTCAGGTTCCCAGATAAGGATGCTCAGATCTGTTACAGTCAGGTTAAAAAAAGAGAAAGAGAGGGAGAAAGAGAGAAATTTTATCGTCTTCAATATTTCAGACTTTAAGCAAAGGAAAATGCAGAGTGAACATGATTTCATAATTGTAAAAATATAGGACAAAAGTGCCCTTGTCATATTACAGACAACTGGTAAAAAAAAAAAAAAAAAAAATTACTTTTTTTTCTTCCAGTCCAAACACAAATCTGTATTAGTTTTCTCTTTAAGTCTAAAATGCACCTCTATAAATTACGTAAGTGAAGATAAGAAAAGATAGAATCTAAAGTATTAGATAATTTTTCATCTGACAGATTTAATTAACTAACACAAATATTATAATTTATTAGCACTTTTAACAATGTGAACTTCAACTGTTCCTCAGGGGAAAGCAAACACTAGAGACAAAGACATTTATTCTGAAATGATAGACACCAGTGAAACATTTTCTGCTCAGAATGTACAAGCATTGTATTTCCAAAATAAGTATATAATGTTTTTATTTAGAAAAAAAAAAAAAAAAAAAAAAAGCATATTATTCTTGTATTGCAACTGACAAAAAATATATTTTACATTTATAATTCTGTTGCATTACAAGAGGGGAAAATAAATGGGTAGACTGTGCTTCATATTCACACATGATGATAAACAAGAGTACTTCACACTTAAATATTATTTTTCATTCCTAAAATGTCAAAATTATTTACAGAGAAATAACAAAAAGTAAAATAAAAAAATACAAAAAATCATGCATCTCAGTTTATAGACAATTCAAGTGTATATGAAGCAGAAAGACTGAATCGTACAAGTTCACACAACTGTTTATGGAAAATGTAAATTTACTGTATCAGCTCTGTGAGATCAGTGTAGTCAATGCAGAAATCTGAATCACTGCTCTCTTCAGTAAGATCAGAAAATAGTTACTGTGCTAACCCATCACTTCTCACACTAAAAATGGAGAATAATTTTATGAATACCTTGGCTTCTAAAGTACTATGGTGTTAGAAGTGTTGGACCTAAGCAACAGAAAGCAGAAATAAGTACCTTAACTATATCAAACAATACATCCATCTTCAGAATTATTTTTCAAGAAAAAACAGTACCAGCAGTTGAGTCCAAGAAAGTGCATTTAGAGATAAAATGATGCAGGTAAATGCCTAATTAATACTCTTTTCAGATTATTCTTTAAAAACAAACAAACAAAAAAAAGTAAATCAGTAAAAAACTTAAAGAAACTAAAAGAGGTAAACTATTTAATGCATTGCGTATACATGTCTGGACACCTTATTCAGAAAATTAGTCCCACCAAAGTCATTAAGTCAAGACATAATAAATCATCCAGCAGTGAATTTATTCTTCTTCCCCTGATTTTATTTAACTGCTTTGATTTTCTACAAATGTTTAAAATTAAAATACTGTCCTTAGTACTTTGAAATAACCTGAAGTAGCAAACAGAAACCTCATCTCACTGTGAAAGTAGCAAAGTTTTTATAGTGGGCATAATCCCTATAAAGGGATAAAGGGATTTGGATGATCTTCTATAAAGCTTATTAGAAAATAAGTAGATATATAGTGTTATTTACAGTGGATATCATTCATTGTAGTTTCAATTATTTTGACAGAAAACTTTTTATTTTTATCAAACAAGTCAATTTTTTGTCTGACCTATTTTAAGTGATCAACTTTGATGCCTTTGTGTTTTGCATACTATTCATAAAAGTCTCATGCAACTGGTAAAAAGCACAGTTGAATCTTACAGTGTTCTTTTCAGTTTGGATAAGCATCCAGATGTTTATCTGCAGTTTATCCAGGCTGGTTTGATAAAGAAATCAGCCAGAAAATCTTAAAGGGGCATGTATGCTTATGTGATTTCCAGTACAATGCATTTTTAATCAGTCAAAAAAGTAAATTTCTGCACACATATATTAAGCGTCACCTTTAACTGTGTGGTACATGCAGCTGTGGCATAGCTATAATGAAGTACTAATTTATCATTCTGACCAATTGACATCAAAAAGGTTCTGTCATTATCTTTAGCAGTGGAACTTCAGTCTTTGCTTTTGAAACTACTGTGCTTTATTCATCTAGATCCATGACAGAATAACACCTTATAGCTGTTTGCTCCTGAGGCTACAGGAAATGGTCAGGAAATGGTTTCAAGCTTAAAGAACATAGATTTAGGTTGGATGTAAGGAAAAAGTCTTTTACAGTGAAGGTGATAAGGCACTGAAACAGATTTCTTGGAGACGTGGTGTATGCCTTGTCTCTAGAGAGTTTCAAGACCAGGCTGGACCAGGCCCTGTGCATCTCTGGGGGGTCAACCACATCTCTGAGCAATGCCTCATCACCCTCACTAATAAAAGACATTTCCCATATGTGAAAAAGTGTACACTAGATGAGAAGAAAGAGAATGGAAGTAGATTATGGTTTGATGCATAATCAGATAGGGGGTGTCATCTAGCATAGTACAGTGAAGGAGATTCTCACCTTGGTGAAGGAATTACAAAACCAACTTTGTGTTTATAACATGAATATTAAGATAGTAAAAGTGGGACAAAGGCAAAATCATGGAAATGCAGATTTTAACATATAAGCAATAGTCTTTAAAGACATACCAGTAAAGAATAATTACAAAAGTGAATATTATTGCACTCTCCAGAAAGTAGAGAAGACTAATCAGCATGCTCTTCTGTTAAAGAAGGTCACAGAGTTGAAATCTCTGAAAAACTAGCAAGAAGAGTTCTGTCGTAGGATTCCACCAAAGTGCTTTAGGGCCTGAGAGATGACTTCGTAGGGTTTCTTAGGAAGTCCTAAGTGTTGGCTTACTTCTATGGAAAATTTAGGCTAGAATATTATTCTTTAGTTTCTTTGAACTAGACAGCTTTCTGTGAAATATGAAGTTGTAATTATTCATTCAGTCTAGTTCAGCCATCAGCAACACTCTGCTGCTTCAATATGCCATATGATTGCTGTCTAAATTCTAGAATGTGATCTGTTTGTGCATGCAATCTAGTTTTATAAACAAGGTAGAGAACTGCATGACTACTTACAGTCTTCCAATAAGACAAAAAGCTGGAATGTGAATTGCCTCGAAAAGTCATAAAGTGAACCAATTTTCAAAAAAATATCACATAAGTTAAGCCTGCTCTAAGATGCAGAGGCCTCACAAGTTCCAAGGATAATCTGAAATCACCTAGTCCTCAAGATGGAAAATATATGGAACAAGGAAGATCAGTGCAGGTATGAGAAACAGATGTGAGTTATAGCCTGGTACACAGCCTCTGAAGGGCACTGAAGCAGCCTTTAACATGACAGCTAAGATGTAGTCACTGAAAACAACACAAAGTTTCAGGACAGTGTACAATTTTAGATATGTGACCATTGCTTGCTGTGTTAAAAAACAAAACAAAACAAAACAAAACAAAAAAACCATTTTGTATCATGCTAGGTTTCCTGATAGAAGATGTGGTTTATTTTAAAAAATTCTTCTTGCTGATGATACGAAGTTGGGAGGATTGGCTGACACACTTGAAGACTGTGCTGCCATTCAGCGAGACCTGGACAGACTGGAGAGCTGGGCAGTAAGAAACTGGATGAGATTTAACAAAAGCAAATGTAGAGTCTTGCATCTAGGGAGGAATAGATGTACAGGTTGGGGGATGACCTGTTGGAGAGGAGCTCTGCAGAGAGGGACCTGGGTGTTCTGGTGGCCATGAGCCAGCAGTGTGTCCTTGTGGCCAAAAAGAGTGCATTCTGGGGTGCATTAAAAAGAGCATGGCCAGCAGGTTGAGGGAGGTGATTCTCCCCCTCTACTCTGCCCTGGAAAGGCCTGATCTGGAGTACTGTGTCCAGTTCTGGGCTCCTCAGTACAAAAAAGACAGGGATCTCTTGGAAAGAGTCCAGCGGAGGGCCACAAAGATGGTGAAGGGCCTGGAGCATCTCCCCTGTGAAGAAAGGCTAAGTGAACTGTGTCTGTTTAGCCTTGAGAAAAGAAGACTGAGAGGGGACCTGATCCAGGTCTATAAATACCTAAGGTGTAGGAGGCAGAGCAGCGAGGCCAGACTGTTTTCAGCAGTGTGTGGAGACAGGACAAGGGGAAATGGCCAGAAACTGGAGCATAGGAAGTTCCACACAAATGTGTGCAAGAACTTCTTTATGGTGAGGGTGAGGAACAGGCTGCCCAGGGAGGTTGTGGAGTCTCCTTCTCTGGAGATATTGAAGACCCACCTGGACGTCTACTTGTGCGACCTGGTGTAGGGATCCTGCTTTAGCAGGGGGGTTGACTTGATGATCTCTGGAGGTCCCTTCCAACCCCTATGATTCTGTGATTCTTGTAAAAGGAAGCATAAAAAAAAGTCTGAGACAAAACGTTTAATAACTTCACCTTATACACATAGCAAAAGCATTTGATAAATAAATAAATAAATAAATAAATAAATAAATAAATAAATAAATAAATAAATAAATGTTCTGTGATTCTGTCTTGTTCTCAATAAGTGTTTTTCTACTTACATATCTTTAATCTCCTCCAGCCACTTTTCCTTTGTAAATGAATCTCTAGTGGTTTAAGAATTCTTAAAAGTCTGGGTTTTTTTTCCCCACACTTTTCTTCTACTGCTTATAATTAAGAAAAGAAGTCCCAAAGGAAAAAATACATTCCTCAGTACTGGCAATTATATTGCAGCATAGTATTTTAATTACAGAAAATAGCTTATGTAGTATTACATTATGGGTTAATTTTCAAGGAGAAAAGGCTATTCCTCGCCTTGTACTTGAGATTCCCTAGTAGAAACGATCTCTACTGTAAAATGTCTACTGTAAAATGATCTCTGAGTTTATTTTAATGAATGCATGCTTGTTACCAGATCATGTTAAACAACTTTGTAATTATTTCATCTGTTTATATCTTTTTTTTTCCATTGTTATGTTTTTCTGATATCAGTATCCTTGTATTTCTTGCATAAATATATTTCATAAATTCTTACCTTTCCATACATTTTAAAGACTTTAATACAAATCAATGAAATGAAATACAATGAATATACACCAACAGGAAGATAAAAAATGTCATTGTTGAGGTAAAATAGACTGCATTTACCAGAATGAATATTTCACAGTTATGTTAGAAATTGCATGTTGCTGGTCCATTACTATCTTTCCTAATATTAAAAAAAAAAAAAACCAACAACATACTTGTATTGTATAGCTCCTAAAAATTGCTACTTTAAAGCAAATTTCCAAAAAATGAAATTTGATTATTTAAGGAATGTACTCTACTTGCAAGTTTTTATGGTTGAAAATGCTAACGGAAAGCTTCTATTAAAATCTACTTAATGTGTCCTGTGTTAATACTTAGAAAGCACTTCAAATGTATCTGACATTTGCAGATTAATAAAACAGAGAAGTAGCTAACAACCTAAGGGGAAAATCTTTTTGACTTTACGTTTTGCCCTGGCAATATCACCCCTGTAAGTAGTCAAAAGGAAGACAGTTCTGACAGTTTCTTCATTGACTCTATGGAAAATTAACTTGTGCCATTCAACTACAAGTACGGTCTCCTCCTTCTTTGTTGTAAACTGAACTCTGCAGTCTACCAAACTGTGGGACAGCACTGACATGCTCAGTCCATTTTTTTCTTCATCCAATTAAAAAAAAAAAAAAAAAAAAAAAAAAAAAAAAGGGAAATAAGTACTTTCAATACTTTGTCTTCATTCCAGAGCATATATAAACCTAAAAGCTTTTAAGCTTTTTCTTGTTCTTTTATTGTCCCCCCAACCCCCCGCCTCTGCCCCACTTAACTAAAAAAAAAAAAAAAAAAAAAAAAAAAAGAAAACTATAGAATCTTGCTTTAATTCACTTAATTGACGATTGTTCAAAACTTCTTTAGTTCTTTAAAGAACAGAACATGATTTTCATCTTCTTAATATGCAGTCCAGGCATAAAAATATCTTTTCAATCTCAGCCAATGAATTATTCATGGTCCCCCAGGTGGTGTGCTCCGTATCATGAAATAAATAACTGCATTTGATAATGTCATTATCAAAGAAAGCTGTTTTCTTGATCTGAACAGAACATTAAAGATAGACATATCAGTGTTCTTTTCACTCTGATTCTTGTCCACAATACCAAGTAGAAAACTATATCTTGCACCCTCTTCTTCAGGAAACACTTCTAGTACGGAACTCTGAAAAGAAGATAAAAAGGCAGGAGAAATGGAGGACCCATCATAATTCTTGTTATATCCACTCTAAGTACTATAGTTATTTCCACCAGGTTTTAAAAAATAAAAATATAGAAAGAAGGTACTGCATTATGTTTCATGAATATATAGTTTACATGGCTTAACACACAACAGGGTCACTTTTCAGCATAAATTTGCTGGAATCAAAACTGAAATTTCAATATGGGCAGATGAAAAATGCACCATTTGCGATATGAATGCAAGACTGTCCAGCATTTCAGCACTTCAAGAATGTACAGCACAGAGGACTGAAATTGGCTTGATCTTTGCTGGTTATGGAGAAGAGATGTGTATGAGCTCTCCTAGAGTCAAAATGAAGTGCAGAATCTGACTCTTAGCACACTGCATCAGTAACAAGTCAGTAACTAGTTTTTTTTGGGTCCTGCATTTTAGTCACAACAACCCCAGGCAACCCTATAGGTTTGGAAAGGAGTGGCTGGAAAGCTGCCTGACTGGAAGGGACCTTGGTGTACTGATGGACAGTAGGCTGAACATGAGCCAGCAGTGTATCCAGGTGGCCAAGAAGGCCAGTGGCATCCTGGCTTATGTCAGAAATGGTGTGGTGAGCAGGACTAGGGAAGTAATCCTGCCCCTGTACTTGGCACTGGTGAGGCCCCACTTCACGTACTGTGTTCAGTTTTGGGCACCTCAATACAGAAAGGACAATTGAGGTGCTGGAGCAGGTCCAAAGAAGGGCAACAAGGCTTGTCAAGGGCTTGGAGAATATGCCCTATGAGGAGCAGCTAAAGGAACTGAGACTGTTTAGTCTGGGGGAAAAGGAGGCTGAGGGGAGACCTTATTGCTCTCTTCCAATATCTGAATATGATTGCAGCAAGGGCAGGGTTAGTCTCTTCTCACTGGTGGCAGATGACAGGACAAGGGGAAATGGCCTGAAGTTGCACCAGGGTAAGTTCAGGTTGGATATCAGGAAAAAATTCTTTACTGAAACAGTTGTCAAGCACTGGAATAGGCTCCCCAGGGAGGTGGTCGAGTCACCATCCTCAAATATGTTTAAAAACCATTTGTATGTGGTGCTCAGGGATATGATGTAGTGGAGGGTTGTTAGAGTTAGGGTAGTATGGTTAGGTTGCAGTGGGACTTGGTAATCTTTAAGGCCTATTCCAGCCTGAGCAATTCTATGATTCTAGTCAGTTAATTTGCATTTCTGTTACAAAATTAACATTAGGATGAAAGTTTCATTCCTTTTCATTTTCTTTTATAATACATCAGAACTATTTGCCTTTCAAGTAAGAAATATTTTTTGTTTGAAGTACAAAGTGAGAGAGTAGAGGGGAGGACATCCCTGGCATTTTACCAATCAAAAATGAGCCAAACTTGGTTAGAAAAATATGAAGGTATTTCTGAAGAAGGAGGTACATTAATTACCCACTTAACTTCATTTAGCATTTCTCTTGAGCAATAAATAAATGTACACTTCAGTTAGGCAGGTACATAGACAACCCTGTCTAGAAAAAAAATGACCTCTTTCCAAATATGAATATATTTACAGATGAAAGATGTAAAACTGGGTAGACAGAATAACAATCTAGCTGAATTAATGCCAAAGAAGCTGAAGGCTTCTCTGGAATATTAAAAAATAAAAATACAAAAAAATAAAAAATCACATTTTGATACTTTAATAATGATAATAATAATAATAATAATAATGGATATTGTGACTATGTCTTGTTGATGTTCTTTATTCTATAATCTCATGATCCTGCATGATTTAATCCTTGAAACCTGCTCGAGAAAGACCAAAAGCATTAGGAGAAGACTGAATCTTAAAAAGTATATTTAAATATTTTGAGATTTATCCATACAGTGTCTACAGGATTTACTGATTTCTTACATTTACGTTATTTATTTGCACCAACAGATTCTGCAACTGTAGAATACAGAAAAAGCTGTTTGAAGAGTATCTTGAAAAGCCCGTTTTTGTTCAGGTGAAAGCCTGAACCACTAAGCTAGAATATTGCTTCTTGTGTTCAGTTTTGGTACATTAATCTTTAGCTTTGTGTTTTCCATTGTCATAGTTTCAATGAGAAAGGTTAGGAAAGTGTCATTGCCTAGCAAAACTTGTTGACTTAGAGGATATTGTAGAGCTAGTCATAACAAAGAGAAATGAACCCATTTCTATTCTCTGTCAGTGAATGACTTGATTATATAAAAGATGGGGAGCTGCTTAGGCTTGAATCTTTATATGGATCTAATCAATGTCATTAAACTACTCTCTTTAAATTTTTAATGGTAACAAACAATAACAATCCAACTAACTCCGTGATTGTTTTTATTATCCTTAGCTATTAACTCACTTTCTGCAGACAAGAACTGAAAAAAGACAGGTGTCTTTACAAAAATGATGTCTGAACATCACTGAAGGCACTTGTTGCTGACAAAAAAAATAAAAATAAAAAAAATATATATAGATATCAGGTTGTAATGCAGCAAGTGCTTTGGCAAAATATGAGGAGCACATGGGGTGTGTCAAAATGTACTCAGCAGAAGAATTCTATCTTCAAGCAGCCCATGTACAGGCAATTATATTACAGGCATTGGCACCAAGGGACAAAATCAACCTCAGAGGAGTGAATCAAATAGAACTAAGACACATGTTGTGAAATCGCCCCAAGAAATGGGCAAGAGGCCAATAAAGCATAAGGCAGCATGGTCAGAAATGAGATGTGTCCTAGTCTAACATATGGTATACGTAAAAATCAAAAGAAATTTCTTCCTTGTCTCAAAGTCTTACAGGAAGGATAAAAGTCTGTCTTATCTGCCTGGGTTCCCAAGTATTTATAATATACTTATCACAGAAAAGAAATTATTCATTTCTTGATTGTACTCAGAGAAAAGAGAGCTCCATAAAATTGGCTAGGAGTTCTGGTAAGAATCTATTTCAAATTTCTCTCAAATGATGTTTGTTTATAAAAAGTACATGGAGAAACAGAATGAATGCTAGACATATATTTATTTATAGCAGCTATAAGGACTCACTATTGTACAACTGTAAAAGAGAACTAATACTGGCCAATTCACCAACAAATTCTATAATCTCAACGGAACATTTTAAAACACTAATAGTTTTCCAGATTGTAAAAATACAAGCATTCCTTTAGGGACAACACTAATGTAAGAATATTATAGAAATCTAAAACTCTAATTTCTCATCAGATCTACTTTTTTTTCCTTCTTTCTTTCTTTTTAATGGATAAACTACAAATTAGTTTTCATAGAATTGTAGAATCCTTAGAGTTGGAAGGGACATTCAAAGGTCCTCTAGTCCAACTTCCATGCAATGAACAGGGACACCATGGCTAAATCAGGTTGTCCAGGGCCTGGTCCAACCTTGTCTTGAAAGTCTCCAGGGATGGGACCACCTCTCTGAGCAACCTATTTCAGTGCCCAATTGTGGAAATACAAGAAAAACTGTTCAGAGCAGCAGCTGTGGAGTGAGATAAACAGCATGACACCTCTAGAAGAAGAAAGAACATCTCACGGCTCTGATTGGATAAGTGCCTGCATCAGATGCTGCACTCCATCACCCTTTTTTTCCTTATATCCAACTTAAATCTACCCTCTTTAAGCCTGAAATCATTTCCCTTTGTTCTTTCACCACAGACCCTGCTAAAGAGTCTGTCCCCTTCTTTCCTTTAGATACTGAAAGGCTGCTATCAGGTCTCCTTGGATCCTTCTCTACTCCAGGCTGAACAGCCCTCAGCTTGTTCTTGCAGGAGAGGTGTTCCATCCCTTGGATCATTTCTGTGGCCCTCCTCTGGACATTCTCCAACAGGTCTCTCCTGTACTGAGGACTCCACATCTGGATGCAGAATTCCAGGTGAGCTCTCACCAGCACAGAGTAGGCAGCATCATCTCCCTCAACCAGCTAACCACACTTCTTTTGATGCAGCCCAGGATACAGTTGTCTTTCTGGGCTGTGAGGGCATATTGCTGGCTCATGTCCAGCTTCTCTTCCACCATTACCCCCAGATCTTCTTCAGCAGGACTGCATTCAATCTTTTCATCCCCCATCTTGTATTGGTAGTGAGGGTTGCCTCGATCCAGGTGCAAGACCTTGAACTTGGATTTGTTGAACCTCATGAGGCTCATCTGGGCCCACTGCTCAAGCCTGTCTAGATCCCTCTGGATGGCATCTCAGCCCTTTGGCATGTCAACTGAACTCCATAGCTTGGTGTCATCAGCAAACTTGCTGAGGGTGCACTTGACACCACTGACAGTGTCATTGAGGAAGATAGTGAAGAGTATCAGTCCCATTACTGACCCCTGGGTTGCACCACTTATCACTGATCTCCATCCAGACATTGAGCCATTGACCACCGCTCTCTGGACTCAATCCTGCAATCAGTTCTTCGTTCATTGAATAGTTTGTCCATTGAAACTTTATCTTTCCAGTTTGGATAGAAGGATCTTGTCAGGAACTGTGTCAAAGGCCTTAGTGAAGTCCAGATAGATGACTTTGGTGGCTCTTCCCTTGTCCATTGATGCAATGACATCATTGTAGAAGGCCACTAGCTTAGCCTAGCAGGATTTGCCCTTGGTGAAGCCATGCTGGTTCTCCCATTTCACCTCCCTGTCTTCCACACACAGCTTCCAGGAGGGTCTACTCTACGATCTTTCTCAGCACAGAGGTAAGACTGGCAGGTCAGTAGTTCCCAGGGTCACCCTGCTTACTCTTCTTAATAATAATATATTAGTATCAAGTATAAATTTAAATGTATGTTTTAGAGTTGATTTTTTTTTCTCAATTTCTACAGTGATTAATGGATGAAATACTTAAGTTTAGAAGGTATAATGATGTTACTACATTCTACTATTTGATAAGGGGGAAAAGTTTTGGGAATGAATAGCAGATAAGTTTTTGGTTTCTATATTTTGGTGGTTTTTTGTTTTTTTTGTTTTTTGCTTTTTGTTTTTTGTTTTTTGTTTTTTTTTCCTGCAGTGATACAGGAAACAAAAAAATACCATTTCCTATCAAAATTGCAATAAAAACACACTTTCTACTTTCCCAAATGGTTCAGCATGCAATCCAATGGTCTCAAAAGCAGCTTTAATACTTCATGCCACAGACTGTCTACTGAGCACTAAGAAACAGCATACTAACGTTTAACCTGCCCAAGTCTCAGAACTGTTTACTCTGAGTTCTCATTTTGAGAAAAATAAGAATTAACTGCAATATTTGGTTGGGAGGCATAGGTAAAGATGCAGGGGGTAATTTTTAAAATAGTCTGGCAGCAAAGTGAGAGGAGGAAGAGGGCACTAAGGAACCTTCCCTTTGTTGGGAAAATGATGAATACCTCAAAAATTTCAAGGCAATGAATGTTAAGAGCCAGAAGTGATAAGAACTGCAAAAGCCAGCTTTGTATGCATTTCAATCATAAGCAGGAATATTTACACCTACAGATACTATGCACATTCCACAAGTAGAACCATTACTTGCAACAGAGGATGTGTTCTGCATTCAAGACACAACGCTCCTTTGTACAAGGTCAGTTCCTCTTTCTAATTCTTATTATTGTCATAACAGCAGTCCAGCTCACTGATACATTGAAAAAGTAATGTCAGATGATTGGCAAATGTCCCACCAGCAGGAAGTTAGCTGATAAGCTTCTTAAGCACTGAGCTCTGTTAAGCAGGAAGCACTGGAGCCAGTTCAAAGAAGTTACCCTTAAAATTGCTTTGCTAAGACCTCAACCTCAGCAGCCTAATTAGAAGTTGTTGAAAGGAACAGTCTCTGGTGTGCATTTTCATAAGGAAAATACTCAGCAAACATGTTGCTTGGGCAATGGCAAACAGACAGGGAGATAAATGTTTAAAAACTATCATAAAAAATCTCAGATGGTTCACAAATACGTACAACAATGGAAAAAGCAGACTAATATCAGTGGTCAAATAAAGGTTTTGAAACAGCCTGGGACAGATCCCCCTGGAAAAGCAGCAGGCAAACTGGTAAGCTATGCAGATGAATATGAGCATTTCCTATTTGTGGAACACGATCAGGCCCAGAGAAAGGAATACTGCATAATGACAATTATTATATTTCTCCACATGATAAGCTGGATAGAAAGAACACTAAAAGACCTTTTCTTTATAGTGATCTAATCATTTAGACAGGCTCTCTCACTCTTTGTAGAAAAGACAAAGCATATTAAATTAAGAACATAAGATTGATCCAACGATTGGATGGCAGTGTGAATAGAGGAGGGCTTAAAGATGTAAATGTATGGTCTGCTAAGGTTATTAAAATTATGTTCTCCTGAGTCTTTTCTATCCCTGCCCTGAAATGACAGGACTGCATCTTCATAAAATTAGGAGACCTCTAAAATCAGGAAGGATCTCAAATTATTCTAAAAGGTAATATATATGTGTGTGTGTAAATGTATGTATATAACTGATTTTCGATTATAATTCAAAAAAGGATTTTTTTTACTTAGAAATTCCCTTGCTCCTTGCATTCTACTGCTACACACTCCTTCCTTCATTTCTAGATTCAAGAAAACAGTCCCTTGGGGATACCAAGCTGGCTATCTGGAGCTGTTTTCAAAGCTGACTTCTACCCTTAGCAGATACTGCTTGCTTGCTAATACTATCACTGGTGAAAAATCACCACATGCCTAGTTAAACACCCAAAGCACACACCATTAAGCACCATGCTTCACTGTGCAGGAGAACAAATTCTAGCACGCATAGATGACATCAGACAGTCTGTACTGTGCATTTTTCTCTTAAAGCTAATTATCAGTCTTGCCACTGAAGTCCAGCATAGATGTTACTTCCCCTAGCGGTCCGTAATGGTCATTTCAGATACTTTTAGTTTCTTAGAAATTTACAGCTAACACTCCCCAAAAGCTGCCATCTCCCCTTTTCACGCAAGAAAGGGGTCTTTGTAACGGAGAGTGCAGCTGCTACTGTGTTCAGTATCCAACAGATCTGTCAACTTTGTGGCACTGCCATCCACCATACTTTCCAGAGGATCAGCTTTCAAACCTCCAGGATCCTCCCTTCAAGCTAAGGAGTAGCGAATTATCATACTTAGTGAGAGCTTAATGAGAACATAGGAGGATGACAGGAGGATGGCATGTAATGGATCACTGGACATTTTTACCCAGTGGAGTTGGCAGCTTTTAAGTATTAGTCCTCCCATATACGTTTCCCTTTTTACTCCCCTGCTGATGGGATAGAGGCATTCTACAGTCCTTCGAAGTTACTTAATTTCAACGCATAGGCACAGCAGGGGTAACTAAAGACTGGAAGGAATTATCTGAATTCCCATCCTGTGTGGATAGATACATGAAAAGTTTTATAAATACACTAATATATATGCATATGTATCTGTATAATACATGTAACAAAGAATATGGATTACAAATAGAATTTCATGAGACAGTCCAATGCTATAATTTGTGGCTTATATGTCACAGAAACAACAGAATGTTAAAGCTCTGAGGTGTTATGGACTGTCATGTCGAATCATATTTACAGAGCTTTAATATGTGGATTACAGATACATTAAACCATACTCTCTGCTGCCTATTAAGTCAATGGGACTTTGCATATGTGAATAACACTACAGTGTGTAGTTCTAGTACCTTACCATGCATGCACAATAGGTCTGTGAATACCAGAAATCAGTACAAGAAGTCTAGATTTTGTGTCAAAAGGATATAAACTATTATTTTATAAACTCTTTATATACAAGAGTTACCAAATCATAAAGGCCTTTGTGAATTTCAAAAAACAGTAATTGCATTCCATTCTTTTTAAGTTCTCAGGTCACTTCCTCAGTGCATTGGAGCTGAACTGAACATTTGAAAACTACTATACTATTTTAACTACTTCTTATTTCTCTCTCTGCCCTCTAAATGGGTCTTTGCTGTTCCCAATTATTGAACTGTCCTTTCATCTTCTCAAGGGAGATTCAATCTTTCTACATCTTTACCTACCAATGCTCCCTCTCTATCATTCATTGAATTTCATCACCTTACATTCACCATAAATTCCAGTTCCTCACAGATTTACAGAATATGCATTTGTGCCTAATATAACCCCCTAAATCTACTGATAATTTGTCTTTCTCCCACTGGGTTACGAATGGGTCACAGAGTTGAAGAGTTCAAAAAACAATAAATCACACAAAACAAAACAGTCTTAGGCAGTGGAAACATATCAAGTGAAGCAGTTAGTGCTGGGAATTTGATGTCATACCATATGCATTTTGTTGGAGATTAACTTCAGACTAACTCTAGTCTTGACCCTTTAACCGACTGCTATATAGCATTTGGATAAATTTTAGTTTATTTCTTACAGAAGTAATTCTGTTTATGCACTCTTAAATATTCCATGTTGGAAACCAATGTGGATACAGCTGGAAAAATTGCACAAAAGTCTTCCTATTCTGAGTTAAAAGATAATGTAGATGTATATATACATTTAAGGGAAAAAAAAAAAAAAAAAAAAAAAAGCATAATTTATTACCAGAATCATCATTGCTAACATTGGGTACTAACTGAAGTACTCAAAGATTGAGAGGGCAGTTGTAACAAATCCATCTCTTTTTTTCATCTGGGAAAAATGGAGGTGTCCAGAGGACAAATCAGTAGACACCCCTCTCAAGCATGCTAAAATTTGATGTTGTTTGAGGCAAATAACTTAAAAAGATTCAAAGAAGGATTGGATGCTTTTAAGAAAAGCATGAACACCTGGAACTTATGGATAAAATAAAGCAATATGAGCTTCAATGTTGAAATAATACCTAATTTTTAGGAAATCTGGCATTTGCTGGGAAGCAGCCTATGCAAGAATTAATTCCTACAGTGTTCTTGCAATTTTGTATCAACAACTGGTGCCTACTATTGGAGCTTGTTGTGGGCTAAAGAGATCATAAATCTGATTCTGCATACCTGTTTAATTTCCTTTCTTCGCAAATGGAAGTGCATTTTTAACCTTAATCATAACCATGAACCTACACAAAAACATAGCTTAAAAAAAAAAAAAAAAAAAAAAAAAAAAAAGTTTGTCTTTCCCTGCTGGATGTTTCTTTCCATCTCTTTGCACTGGATCTTTTTCAAGTCAAAGTGCCTTTGACTTATATTCCCTAAAATTCTTCACAATTCTTTTCCTTTCCTCTGTTTTACATTCATATCAGCACCTGATGAGGTCTCTATTTTTCAATCACTTATTTCCTTTATTTCCTTCCCCTATAATTTTGAGTTTGAACCGTACTGTGACTATGCTGACTCCAGATTTTATGCTGTGACATTTTGTAAAGGAGAATCATATATGTACAGTGCTTGCTTATTTTTAATGCCATGAAGTAGCATCTACTTTCCTGTAGTTTTGGTCTTCTGCTATTTTAAAGATACCTTTTTTATTCTGACTAAACTTTAATAAAACTCAATATCCCTCTCTCCAAAAGCCATTAGTACACTGTCTATGGTAGAAGCCATCATTTTTTTTATCAGAAAATATATAGGCATCGTTGCATTCACATTGTCTTGGTGTGGATCAAAAATGCGTACTTTATACCTACCATAAAGATTGTCAGTCTGCATGAGCTTTCCTATCCAGTAGCTCAGTTTGCTGAGTTCTGATGAAAGGAAAGGAAAGGAAAGGAAAGGAAAGGAAAGGAAAGGAAAGGAAAGGAAAGGAAAGGAAAGGAAAGGAAAGGAAAGGAAAGGAAAGGAAAGGAAAGGAAAGGAAAGGAAAGGAAAGGAAAGGAAAGGAAAGGAAGAGGGAAAGGAAGAGGGAAAGGAAGAGGGAAAGGAAGAGGGAAAGGAAGAGGGAAAGGAAGAGGGAAAGGAAGAGGGAAAGGAAGAGGGAAAGGAAGAGGGAAAGGAAGAGGGAAAGGAAGAGGGAAAGGAAGAGGGAAAGGAAGAGGGAAAGGAAGAGGGAAAGGAAGAGGGAAAGGAAGAGGGAAAGGAAGAGGGAAAGGAAGAGGGAAAGGAAGAGGGAAAGGAAGAGGGAAAGGAAGAGGGAAAGGAAGAGGGAAAGGAAGAGGGAAAGGAAGAGGGAAAGGAAGAGGGAAAGGAAGAGGGAAAGGAAGAGGGAAAGGAAGAGGGAAAGGAAGAGGGAAAGGAAGAGGGAAAGGAAGAGGGAAAGGAAGAGGGAAAGGAAGAGGGAAAGGAAGAGGGAAAGGAAGAGGGAAAGGAAGAGGGAAAGGAAGAGGGAAGGGAAAGGAAGGGAAAGGAAGGGAAAGGAAGGGAAAGGAAAGGAAAGGAAAGGAAAGGAAAGGAAAGGAAAGGAAAGGAAAGGAAAGGAAAGGAAAGGAAAGGAAAGGAAAGGAAAGGAAAGGAAAGGAAAGGAAAGGAAAGGAAAGGAAAGGAAAGGAAAGGAAAGGAAAGGAAAGGAAAGGAAAGGAAAGGAAAGGAAAGGAAAGGAAAGGAAAGGAAAGGAAAGGAAAGGAAAGGAAAGGAAAGGAAAGGAAAGGAAAGGAAAGGAAAGGAAGAGGGAAAGGAAGAGGGGAAGGAAGAGGGGAAGGAAGAGGGGAAGGAAGAGGGGAAGGAAGAGGGGAAGGAAGAGGGGAAGGAAGAGGGGAAGGAAGAGGGGAAGGAAGAGGGGAAGGAAGAGGGGAAGGAAGAGGGGAAGGAAGAGGGGAAGGAAGAGGGGAAGGAAGAGGGGAAGGAAGAGGGGAAGGAAGAGGGGAAGGAAGAGGGGAAGGGAAAAAATACATGTAAAGTGGCTGATGGTAGACATTAGGTCCCAAGTATTGCTACACTGTGAATTCAAACAAAAAGTATCAAATATTAAAAACAAAACACAATAACAGACAACATTGATATCATCACTACATGTAAATTTTTTTTAAGGGGCAACTATGTGGGTTGAGGTAAGAAGCAGCAGACAATGGGGAAATTGTTTTGTTTTGTTTTTTTTTTTTTGGTGGTAAATCTCAGCTTTATTCTCAACACAAATTATATACCATCATGAATCAGTATATCCAAGATAAGAACTGTTGCAAATGCAGTGATACTTTATGCTAATAATAGAATAATAAAATCATAGAAAGTTTTGGATAGGCAGGGACCTCAAAGATCACCTAGTTCCAAATTGTGCCAACCAGTTGATCAAGTACTAGGTCAGGTGACTCAGGGCCGCATCCAACCTGAACTTGAACACCTCCAGAGACAGGGCAACCATGACCTCCCTTGTTCAGCCTGTTCCAGCATCTTACCATCATCTCTGTGAAAAGTTTCCAACTGACATCTAATCGAAATCTCCATATTTTTATTTTAGTTTATGTTTTGGCTCATATTATTATGCAATGCAACAGGCATTCCTGGTTCAATATAGTATAACCTATTTTATCCTGTTGTTCTTTTTAATTAATTTGAATGTTCTTTCTAATTATTGACCTAGATTCTTTAATATTTTCCCTTTTTAATGGATGATTTAACACAACCTTAGTGTCTGATCCAACCCCCTCTGACTCATGTGGAAACACAATCAGAAGGAACCCTGAAAGCTTATGCCTTGATGCCTAACTGCCTGTTTTATTTTCCTATATTGGATTAGCTGTGATAGGCACTTTGATTGGTACTTTTTCTGCATTCTCTTACTGAGTAAATAAATCTAACATGGCTGTGTGGGGGCTTCTTTTCTTTTTTTCTTCTGTATATATGTAGAAATAAATATCAAAATTAATCAGTTTTTAAGATAGTTATCCTCTGCCTTTCTTTTCCCTTCTATGCAGATAAAGACTGTGATAGTTTAAATACAAAATTCTCTGTTCATAACTTGTCCTCTTTTATGTGATTTGCAGCCAGTGAGCAATATATGCACTAAAGCTGCACTAAAGTTGTTTTAAGTTTGCCTTTGGTTTTGGCTGTTTTCATAAACAGTGTAATTTTTTTCCACCAAACCTCCATAACCCTTTAAATTACAGTACAGCAATGAAACATTCAGGCTTCAGGAGAAAATTGCTCCTGGGGAAAAAGTCAAACCTTCTGCCCTGCTATATGATACCAGAGTTTAATGAGTATGTAAAGTATCAAATTAAAAAATGTTAGCAGTTTATTATAGCCAAGCAATCACTGAATGAGAAACAGGTTTCCCTTTCACTGAGCATTAAGGACATGACCTGAGGCTGATATGCACACTGCTGCCTCAGATTCAACATTTGATTTAGGGCCAGAGTACTTGATGAAAATCAACTTAGATTCTTTTGGTTTTTTGTTTGTATAATCAATAACTTTCCAAGCTGTTTATAAGAAAGAAGTATTGTAATGAATTAAAAAATTAACTAGGTTGTATGCATTTGCTTTGCTTCATACTAGATTTTTCTCTAACACTGTTATACCAATTACCCTTTGAAGACAGCTATATCCTAAACAATTCCTTATGGTTCTGTTTATTTCATCACAGTTCTGCACAATTTTGGTGTCCATTTGTCATCTCAGTGACTACAATTTAAGTTGTTAATGGAAAATTTACTGCTTAAGTACAATGAGATGAGATGAAGTCATTACTTTCTACGAGATAACCAAGACCTTTAGAGCCTTTTCCGTGTTTAAGGACTTCCAGCTATTCTCCATCTGGGATGCCATTAGCGATCACATTAGTTTAATATTTGCAAACACATCGTCCCCAGCAGCAGGACTAATCACCATGTGAATATCAAGGGCCCATGCCAGCCCTGGAACCACAGTTAGCAGGAGCCACCATCAGTGAGAAGTGCAGCTGCCACATAGACAAGGGTCTAGGTTCTCTTGTGCACCAGCTAAAATGAGTGAAATGAGTGGTTTGTGCTCAAGTCCTACTTAATAGGAAGTGTGGGAGTGGTTAGGTAGCCTTGTCAAATACAAACCTCAAAAGCACTCACAAGTCCCCCATCCTAGGTAGAGTTTCTGTTGTCAAGCCCTACACTGCTGTTTTGTAAAGGCTGTGTCCTTCAGCTACCCTGAAAAGTCTCTTCTTCTGTTCAATATCTTGTCCACCCTGTCTTCAATAGTATTCAGTCCTTAAGTCCACAAGATCCAAGAGTCCCCAGAGTGCTGTCTCACTGTATGGGCTGGAGCCTCCCTAGGCACCAGGACCAGAGGGGCCTTCCCATAGGGCCATCAGCACAGGGTCTGGCAGTCAGGACCCATCCCACAACCTCTGTCAGAAGCAGGGCAGCAGAACAGTCATAGCCCTGGGCACTAGACATCCCCAGTATGCATAGGTAGTGTCAGGATCAGGTCTAGTGATAGACCTGATAGACCCTGGGATCATCGGGAAGAATCATAAGGATGAAGCCAATACATACAGTGTGAGTGCTGTGAGGAAACAGGACTATATCTGGACACAGGGCAGGTGAGCCATTGCTGACAGCATCTCCCAAGACTTGGGGTGGCCAAGCTACTACCACTCCCTACCACACTGTCAGGGATCTTCTCCTGGGGGTTGGCAATAGGAGGCAGGTACTCTCAGATGAACCTGAACCTCCTCAGCTAAACTGCAGTATAGCACCTGTGCCCAGGACCCTTACACAGCACCTTCTGAGCAACGCATCCATCTTACCTTTAGAGGCTTTCCCTACCACTCACACATTCTAGGAAAAGACCACCATTCACATGCCAAAGTTAACTTTTTATAACAACCAATTTTTGAGTTAGCAGAGCATAACAAGGTATAAATAGGCCTGTAATAAAATCAAACAAGCAAGCAAGCATGCAGACATAACCCTACCTCTTAGGTAGTTTAAAGTTATCATGAAAATTCAATTGGAGTTTGCAAGAACTAGGACATAGCATACCTAACATATTTTTCCTTCAATTAATTCATTCTTAGTGCTAGAAACTGATGTGTTTTTTTTTCATGTCTAATGGAAATGTACTACAGAATGAACTAGAAAAGAATTAATATGAAATGCATCATCTGGAAAGGTAAATTTCTGAGAAAGACATTAGCAAACAGGAAAGAGGGATTCAGAATAAAATGGTCACCTTAGACTTAATTACATTTATTGACACAATAGTAACGTTTTCCTCATTTCTCAGATTTCGTTCCTGACTGCTGCAATCACAGTGAACCCACAGAACAATTTCTTTGACCACACTTGGTTGCATTTTCCATGTAAGTAATCCCCATTCTTTTGTGTCGTCATTCCTAATGCACTTTAATAGAGAAGCAAAAATGCTAATACAAAGTAATGCAGTAGAAGGATGTAGTGCGTTGATTTCCTTCCTGTGATTTCTCATCTCTTCAGCCTTGCTGTTTTCTGCAAATTTTGTTCATTTTTACTTCTATTAAAAAAAGTCTTCTGTTTTAATCTTATTTTTTCTCGTTCTAAATGCAACTGTAAATGTTATCATTTCTAATAGAGCAGTATCCAAAAGGACAGGGTCAGAGCATATGTTAAAGAGGATGGAGCTGTAGAAACCCATAAGAAAATGGCATTTGAAGAAAAAATAGAATAATTATTAATAATAATTATAATATTCACTTGATCCTGATGAAACAATAGGTTTTCTCACTGGTAAAATAAATGAAAATTCGAAATTAAGACATCTCAGTTGCTTTTCACTCTCTGTTTTTCAAAGGGACTTGGTCATTCAAAGGGAATTTGCAAGCCTGAAAGAAGGGTCTACAGATTTCCTTTGCAGTGAGTAGTAGAAATGCACTGTTTTAGGTTTTTTTTGTTTGTTTGTTTGTTTTGTTTTTAAGTCAGAATTGAATGCATTTTGGCAGAACACTAGAGGTGTTCCTCCTTCCCCTCTAAGCCTCAAACTCATTCCCAAACTCCCTTTTCATAGTCTGTTTGAACCTGAACTTTCGTTATGCTCTTTGTGAGATACTGCACTCCACCTTAGCTGCAGACTTGGAATAGGAGTAAGACTTTTGCCTGTTCCAAGATCACACACTACATCCTCAGACAGTACTGGACCCTTTTGATGCTTTTGTATAAATCTACCATTAGTACACTGCACATAAGAAGCATTGCTCTGGGCTGTCCTTTCTTTCCCCTCTGCATCAACCACAGCCCAAACCACTTGTGCTTCTCAGAAACTACAGTGTTTTGTTATTCCTGGATCCCTTTCAGCACAGCATTTTTCTTTCTCTAATACTAATCAGTATCTTTATCATAATCAATGAATGTCATTCACATTGTCAGGTTATTTTCATTCATATTTACAAAGAAATCATTAATCACTGGAGGAATTCTCCATAGAACATCCTGATTCATAGCATCTGTGATTTCTGTTGCTGGCAAATGTATTGTTTGAGGACAGAATCTTAGAATCTTACTGAAGATATCATCGAGTCATACCTATACATAAGTAGGATAAAAACCACTTAGATAAACTTCAAAAGAAAATTTTTGTAGTTTGTTACAGAAAATGAAAAAAGCCAGTCCAGGCATCTTATTGTATTGCTTCCCTAATTCTTGGCTTTCAAAAGCCCATATCCAAACTGCATATCCTTGCTGAACATTCACCTGGTTTCTCTCTGTCTTAGAGTTTATGGAACAATCAGTTCCTAACCTCATTATACTTGCTTATTACCTAATGGAAGAAAGCTTTGCTACCCCCTATCCCTCGTTCTCTATGTATTAGACTGAAGAAATGCATATATCGCAATCTTTTTTCTTTGTGGTTCTTTTTTTTTTTTTTTTTTTTTTTTTTCCTAAAATCTGTATTATTCTTACCACTTTCCAACTTATCTGCTCTTAACCATAGCTTTCCTGCCAAGGTTCCACTAAAGCCAGGAAGAGAGAAAAAAAAAAAAAAGCCTCCTATGTATTACAACCAACAGTCATGTTAATTCATTCCAAATTTTCCTGTTTTGCAACAGGATCACACTGATTCCTTATATTCATTTTGAGATAAGCCTTGTACCTATTTCAGTCCAACTCTAACCTATTTAAAATGCGTGTGTCTTATTTCTCCTTTCTAAGTGCAATGCTCTGCACTCATCTAAAATCAATCACATGAAATTCAAAGAAAGTCTTTTCTCTAATCCTTATTTTGACCTCCAAAATGTGTTTGTCACCCTTCCCAAGGTGAATCCTTCTACAAAGTTTGTATATATTGCATGAATTATACAAAGACTTACGCACTGACTTTAAGGAATCTAATTTAAGCAGGTTTATATGACTTACTGAGTCTTTTTCAATGATATTTTAAAATATATGCTACTGCTGGAGCAATTGTATATTCACATAAGTTGCCTTCTCAATTGCTGCTTCTACAGTCTCCTGTTCTGCAACACCAATCACTGCTTTCTTTTTTCTATGGATTTTTTTTTTCTCAATTCATCAGACTGTATTCTGTGAATAGATATCTATAATTTAGCTGTCCATTTCCTGTTCCCATTGACCTTGAAAAGGTTATAGAAGCCTGTCCATCTATTCTTGCCCCTTCATCAGTTTTCCAGTCTTATGCAAGCATCTGTTTCTCTCCAGACTCCTCTGGATTTCACTACTACTATATTTATTCATGACTCCTTGTCTCGCTCCAATTTATAGGAGGAAAATGAGGTTCTTTTAATATCTGTATACCCGGCATGAGATTAAGAAACAACAGTTCAAATGTTGGTCCAACCAGTTTATTATAAATCCTAATTAGGGAGACAGGGATGGGGAGGAGGGCGATAGAAAAGACAGGAAAGAAGCAAGAATGCCGTAAAGCGGGGATAGTCACCACCAGGATCCAGCAGCGGTCCCGTTGCACGACATTTCGAAGGTCCGAGGCAAAAGCAGCAGGGGGGAGAGCAGCAGCAAGGCCGGCCTTGGCTAACAAGCAGGTAGCAAGAAGAAGTCGCAGAGCCAATGCAGGAGGAAGCAGCAGGACTCAGGTAGCAGGCACAGGAGAGTCCGTCAGCATGCAGGAATTCCATAGTGAGGGATCTGATGGCAGACACCTTTGTTCTTCTTCAGCATCGTGGTAGAGCACAGAGCAAGTCCAGGAGGGAAAGAGGCAGGTTTCTCATGTCAGAAACTTCTTCATGAGGAATCTTGCCAGAAAACCTAAATCTCATGGTTATAGGTCCCCTTTTTATCCTTCTTCTTCTGCCAGCCTACGTGACATCCCTGAGTGCTTGAGCAAGAGTCATGTAAGTACCCCCTGAGATGGCCATCTTCCCTGAGATAAGTCCACACAAAAGACTGCTTCCTGGTCATTAATCTGTGGCTTATCTCTCTCTCGTTGCCCCTGGCCTTGTCCATCTGTGTCCCTCAGACAAGAGATTTTGCAACCGTTGCCCAGGAGTTGTCCATCAGTGTTCTCCAGACAAAGGATTTCTCAACCCTTCTCCAGGACTTGCTTGGACTTGTTCATCTGTGTCTCCAGCAAGCTTTGAGACAATGATGTAAAAGAATAATATGTTACACTCCTGCAATCCTCTCCCCAAAGGCATTGTGCAGATCAGTTAGTTAAACCATCTCACTTTTCAATAGATATCTTGGTTGTTTTACCAACATCTTGGCTGCTACTTATGAGTAATCAACCTTTGCATATATTATCACTTTGCACCTGGTATTCAGACTTTCAGTGTGCCAAAGCTTGGAATTTATTCACTTCAATGCTAATTTCTATCGCACCACTCATTTCTAATTGAATTTGGGATGCATTTTCTAGACGAGTTTTTCTTTCTCCTGCTTCCATCTTTACATTTGGCATGGGCAGATCTAGCAGAAAAACTGACAGCAAACAAAGACCAACTATACACTTTCATAATTATTACAGCTTTTCACTCTTCCCAGGGTACAAACATTAAGTACTGGAAGAAACTGAATAAGTCAGTAACATAAGTATGTACCAAAAAATAAGGAACCAAAATCAGAGAATATTTCTAGTTTACTACTTGACTTCCAGAAGGAGAAACAGAACTAGTTTTAAGAAGAGAGTTCTAAAAAGAGATTACAATGAATGAGTGAGCTAATTTAAAAAAAAAAAAAGAAGAAGAAAAAAAAAGAAAAAAAAGAAAAAAAAGGAAATATGATTAAGAGAAAGAGAAAGATTTAGAAAGTCTAATAATGCCTTAAGATCCTCCTAGTGGTGCTGTCATTGCCACAACCAGCCTGCTACTTTGCTAATTTGTTAAATCAGCCCTTCTAAATGCAATACTTGTCAGTGACACTACCTGCAATTTGGCGCCAGTTCAATACTCATCAGAATAGGTAAGGATATCAGAAAAGGCAATTACAGCAGGAAATTTTGTTTTTAAATGTGTACATATTGGATGAGGAAGTCCAAGGTTGCCCACAGTAAATCAATACATTGTTTAACTGTCAATAAAGTGAGGTAAATGGTACAGTTCTTTACAAGGACACAGATTCACAGTCTTTAATATCTTTATATTCATTGGTAATTACCACATAGCAGAGATAAAATTAATTGGGTGTCCCAAGTATCTTTATTTTAATCCCTATTTACTTTGGTCTTCATTATTCATTTCAACATATATTACCAATATTACTGACTTTATTTTAATAAAATAGACCAGCATCTGTGGAAAAGGCATTGCTTGAGGTATTTTTAAACATACAAACATATTTTTGCATATCCATGATTTAAAAATAATAAAAAAATTATATTGCCCTTCAACCTAATTGAAGCTTCATGAAGAGTTTGTTGAGTAGAATTTCGTACATAATATTGAAGATTTCCAAATCTGTAACAAACTTTAATTTAGCTCCAAACTAGTAAAGAACACTGATTAACTGATTATGAGGACATGCCTGAATCCAATTAAAATCAATGTTACTTAAGCACATGCCTAAAATTTTGCTAATTAAGAAAGGACTTTCTTACACATTTGAAATCTAGATTGAGAACTAAGAGAAAGCAATTAAAAAATTTCTTGTTCAAATTTTGTGCTTTAAAGCTTATATGTACATGAAGTAATCATGTATGATAATGTATTGTGGATGTCATGGGACTGTGATTTTTGGTTTTCGGTATTCCACATCATAACATCATGTAGGGCACTGGGAGTTTAACTCTTAATATTCAAGTTCTGGGTACCTGCCCGGAAGAGAACTACATTCCCCAGGGGACTTTGCGGTAACAGAGAGGAGATATAACTCCTGGCAAGGTCATCCGATGCACTCTTTTTCGTCTGCTCTTCTTTGTCCATTCTTCTTTGTCTGTTATTCTTCGTCAGTTCTTCTCCTGTCTTCCTGCTGCTCAACTGAACTGCACATCTCGCCTTAGTGTTATGGTGAGGCCTATCCACCTTTTGGACATTCTCTTTCTCATTATATTTGACTTATTAGCTTCAATTCTAATTATATTGTATTATGGTGTGTCATCTTGCATTCCGATACTATACTAAGTAAATTAGTTTGTTTCTCCTCAGATCGTAGCTGTTTTTTTTGTTTTTTTTGTTTTTTTTTAATTATTTTGGGGTCCCCTTTTGGTTTCCCTTTTCCGGAGGCACAGATTTTGCGAAATCCCTCTGCCCCACTAGTCATGGAACCGGGCCGAACCAGCCCATAAACCATTGACAGTGGAGCATCTACTTTATGTATTTTCTGATCTACTTTGTGCTGGTTCCACTACTGGAATACAATTATATCTGTGGGAGAAATGTGCATTCTTTGATAGCAACAACACATGCTACCAAGATAATTTGGTGCTATTGCAATCTTGAGCACGTCCAGCAAGTGTATCAATATATATATTTTTTTTGTACAGAAGCAAATATGTCTATAATTACATCTAACACAAGGAAAGGAGGAAAAAGAGTGCTTTAAAAATATAACTTTACAATTGAGTTTCCTTATTATTGCTTTAACTGAAATTACATTAAATTATGAAAAAAATGTCCTTCCAGTTCTTATATAATCAAAAGACATGCAAAACATTCATTCTTAGTTTCTCTGTCCACTTCAGCATTATCATGTTTTTATGTGACTGTTAAAAGGACAGCAGCATTTGCGAGTAATTGGCACATGGTCTCCTTTTTTCTACTCTTTCCCATATTGATACCACAGTATCAATGAATTGTTAGCTAATGACCATGAGTTTCTGCTGAATCACTGTTTCTCATCTGAAATACTGAATTTTTTCAAGGTGGATTCAACTCCTGAATGTTTGTCAGTACTTTAGTAGTCACAAGAAAAATTTTGAGTAGATTTAATTGAAAAAAATTCTTCTTTCCATATATTGTAATAGCCTTTGACCCCAAAGAGAAGGGGAATCTAATTCATCACCATGAGATTTAATGGTATAATAACTTGACTTAAACGTCATTGCACTGTTCTATTGGAAGATGCCCATTTAGGGACATACCGATAACAAATATAATTAAATATCTCTCAAATTCTCCTTCTCTTTAGTTCATCATTTACATGAACATTTAAGCATTGCCTATGAATATTACACCCCCAAAAATAAGTTTAAAAGACTTGAGTGCTCATTAACTCAAAAATGTCAGGTTTGAGATTACTTCTACAATCTGTCATACATACGTATGATGATATAATCTCTAATTATATCATTACATAACATCTTGTCCACAGAACCTTGGTATTGCACCGAACCATGAATGTATGATGCTCACTTTAGTGATCAATATGATGATCAATATTTTCTTTTACCCTCATTATTTAGTGTGTGAACCAAGACTTTACTTACTTCATACAGCTCTAACCTTGTTTCTTAATAGGAATTACTATTAATTCTTCATGGGCTGCTCTAATAAGTGCAAAACTAGGGTATCCCTGCACTGCATAGACATGAAAACAGTTATTTCAACGATTGTCCAATTAGAGAATATGGTGATATTACTCCTATTTATGAGCAAGAAAATGAGACATGAAGGTCAAATCCATGCACTAGCTGGGGATAAATTTCAAAATACAAAACATTATATTTCCTTTCCAATCTTCAAAACTCAGCAGTAGTCAAATGTGGTAGGAGTCTAGTCCTTTTGCAGATAGGATTTAGATGCATTACCCAAAATTACATGGAACTGTGATAAAGAAATTGAAAGCATCTGGCATAACAATATTTAACCATTATTTCTTCAATACCATTATTTTATTCCTCCTTGCACATATTTACCACTGCTTATTTTTATTAGTAATTTCGATTTCTTCATCTAGATGGACTTTAGACATTTCAAGTACTTTGCAAAATGGGAAAAATATTTTTCATTCACTTTATGCATAAGAAACATACCTCAAAATTGCTGTCACATGTCAAACTTCCTGGAATGCAAAGATTAGCAAATACACCTAAAAGGCAAGATTAGTATAGATTTGGAGTTTCTTCTCTCTCTCTTTTTTTTTTTTTCCTTTTCTTTCTTTCTCTCTCTTTTTTTTTTTTTTATCAGATAAACAATGAACACTGCAGAAGTGATCTAAAATGACAGGCATATCATGATTACAAGACTAGATGCATACCAATGTGTTTGATACATATTCTTTGAGAGCCTGCAGCTCTATTTAACGTTTGTTGACTAATTTGTATGTTTCCAGAAGCCCATTAGTAACTCGGTCTCTGCCTTGCCAAAGGGCATCCTTCTCTTATGCCTCTGCTATGAATTTGGTCTCAAATCATAAGCCAATGGAATTCACAGTTCTTTGGGTTCAAGACTGTTCTTTATATACTTGTATATTTTTTCTAGGTTGCAAAACCAATGCTTTTCTATGCATAGACTAACTGAAATTTGAAACAAAATAGTAGAAAATTTCCCAAGTGTATTGAATTTTTTTAATGAAAAAAAAAAAAAATCATTATAGTGTTGTGAATCCCTCAGCTCACAGATTTTCTATGCAGTTAGAAGGGAAATCCTTTGGAGAAAAGTTAAGGAGCCACTCTGCTGCAGCATTACCTTTCAGGTGAGGTGTAGTTGTAAATAATATTAAGGACTTAATTGTATGAGTACAGATACAAATATAATTTAATGACAACTAATAATCATGAAAATTAAAGAAATTATTGTTTCACAATAGAAAACCTCAAAGGCACTGTTATCACAGGTAAAAAACTCTTTGTATTTTCTATTGAAAACTATGAAGTATGAACCTTGAAGACTGTCTATTAATAACTGTCACTAATTAAATTGTTTTAATTAAATTTGTTGTAATGAAATATCCTGTTATTTATCTGACACTTAGATTTTTTCTTCAGTTACCTAATTTTAATTAACCCAATGATAGGACCTGTACACATCCCCTTACTGTTAACTTCAGGTTGGTGAGACAGCTGACAGTAACTCAAACCCAAAGTTTCTTAAACAAAAACAAAAACAAAAACCTTATGAGTAAATAAATAAAAATACAGTGGTGTTTGGCTCATTTCTGTGTACACTGTAGTTGCTCTCATTTTTTTCCCAGGAGATAATTTATTGTATATACTAAAAAAAAAAAAAAAAAAAAAAACAACAAAAAAAAACCCTCTACAAAACACAGAAGAAAAGAACACTGTTTTATCAGAAAGAGTCATTGATGCCAGCACACTGTAATGCAGAGGTATGTGATGTTACTGGCAATAGCATCTAGCTGCATCCAGACCCATCATTAACCCTCCCCCCATCAATTTGCCTGAAAGAAGTATCACCACTGATAAACCCGCTTCCCAGAAGAGTAACTCATAAAGTAATACTCTGGATGTCTTTCCGGTTTATTTCGCATAATTTCTCCTCCTTTCCACCTTCTAATTCAGTTACATTAAGCATCATAGCCTTAGCATGTTACCACAAACAGAATACCTTGACTGATTTCCCAATACTTGTGCCCCAAAGAAGAATGATTTTAATCCACATGTTTGAACATCAGCCTAGAACAAAGAGACAATGTACTAGATTTCATTTTGTAGTGTGCAATTCACCATTCCACAGATGAGGAAAAAATAGATTTTGAATTATCTTGGAATAACTGTACTTGTAAACTTGTACAGTTTGGAATTTGCATCAGACTTCCAATACTGTCACTGTGCTTTGCAGATGCTTGCACTTCTCCCAGCAGCATTATTTGCCTTCTTAAAATTTGTTCATCAGAAACTAGCCTCCAAAAGGTGGTTTAGACAAAATAAATAATCTAAGGCTCTGTCCACTCCTCATGGTTTGGGGGTGAAATAATCTAGTTTGAGAAAAGCTTAGAAAGTAATCACACAGACTGGGAGATGGCAACTGCAAACGAATCTGAATTACATTTTTTTAAGTCTAGATAAACAAGCTTACAGTTCTTATCTATGCATGGTCTTTCCAGTTTTGGTTTCCCATTCTTCTACAGATTTTCTATCTGTGTTGAGTAAATGGATTAGCACAAGAAACTTAGAATTCATACATCCATCTACACTGATTTTAATGGAGTAAGGCATGTATGTACTTTGAAAATTCAGACCTTCATCTCTTAATATTATAAAAAGGAATTATAACAAGTTTCAGAAACACCTGACTAAAAATATCACACAATATAATATGTCCCTGAAACACTGGATAGTGCAAGAATGGCTACCAGCTTTCATCTCAGTGCAGTGTGGCAAGTGTAAAGTTGTAGTGCCATTCAGTTAAGAAAAACAGCCTCGGGAAGAGTGACTTGCTGTATCCCTTTCCACAATTTGAACTATTTCCAGGGTACCTGCACCAGTTCCATTTTACAAGAATACTTGAAAATAACTTAAATCTTGCAGTTCATTATCAGGAGAACATTCCATGACAGGATACTGGAAGATTTGCCTTATTAAAATAATGTTAACCACTATAGAAAGCATAGGTAATAATAAAAAAAATCTTGAAATTCAGGTGTATTCTGATGTTCATGCCAGTATCTTTTTCTAAAACTGTGTTGTAGCTGGGAATACTTTGACAATGTTATAAAAGCTGATTTTCTGGCACTACATTAGCTTGTTCCTGGAAGAGCTATCTTCTGTGGTACAGTAGTTAATATGTCTCAGAATAAAGGTTTTCAAAATACTGTTTCCACAGGTGCAGTTTAATCATTCAAGCATTCAGATATTTCAATCTTCCCATATATTTTCAGAACATGTATATTTTTCAACAGTATACATTTCTGTGTTAAAAAAAAATAAAGAAAGGAAGAATGAGTAAAAAAAAACTGGTAGGGCTTTATTATTTTTTCCCCATAGATAACTGCTTGTTCACAATAGCAGTTCTGAGATAATTCAGAAATTTACAGATAATTTCACCATCTAATTTTCTGATGACAAATAGAGTACAGCTCTGCTATTAACCCTTGTAGCACAGTTCACACATCAAAAATAAATAGATCAATAAAAAATCACTCCACTATACATATGGTTTTATCCTTTGAGAGAAGATGAGGGGATGGATAGACTACATTTGAATTCATCATCACATTTCTAATTGGAGAAGCTCAAGACGAATATGATACAAAAAAAAAGCCCTGAACCTATTACAGAAGTAACTGTAGCTTTCTCCTGGTGGGAGAAGAACATTTAATCGTAATCAGACATCAAAGAACAGGCAGATCTGGGAAATTCATACTTTAATAAAATTTTAAAATTAGCCCCAAATTTAAAAAAAAAAAAAACAATTTGGATTTTACAGATCACACTGCATCTACTGAAAACAAAGAGTTTTTATATATCTTTAAACCCACTCTTCCTGTGACATAGGAGTGCCTGCTATCAGTACCCAGAAAGGTCAAAATAGACATATGTTTTATTAGTGAAATAGACATTATATGACACAATCTGTAGCAACTCTATCTAATGCTCTAACATAGTTTTATATGAGAACGTCTGTATTAGAGTTCATTTCAATCCTGAAGAGAAGAATAAGTATGATTCCTGGTTTTGAAAAGAATGGGCATAAAATATTCTGCCACACGGAAGCTAACTCAACATCTTTAAAATAGGCTTGCCTGTAGATCGCTGTATCATGAGGGGAATTCAGCAACTTACATATCCTTTTAGATAGAAAGGAGGAACAGGGTAATGAAGATGAACTTATTTATTTCTTATGCATGTTTTTAGAATCTTTTTTTCTAAGCATGGGAGGGACTAATAAAAGATGATTTTAATTTGCCCTTAAGGCCAGACTTCCATCAAATGTTCGTACTAAACACCGCCATTAGAAGTTTTGGACATTCCTAAGATTGTACATAGTGTTGCATTCCTAAGATTACACATTCATATCAATTCCTGATTTCCTCTTCTGAATTTAAGTCAATTTCTATCTTCTCTCCCCATATCATATTCATGAAGTTGCTCCCTTAAACAGGTATTTGGTAGAGCCTTTCAATAAATCAGCATTAAATCTTGGAAAATGGTATGTATGCTTTTGTTTTGGACAGCATCATGAGCAGATTTTCTTTTGCAGGTCCTATTTGTTCTTGACATAAAGAGGAATGTATTTTAATGGCTCTAGTTGCAATAAATTTCATGTTCTGCATGAAAAATTCTAAAAGAAACACAGAACCTTCACTTTCTTCAGTGCCTTTGCTGTAAGGTTTGAGTGAAATGGCACTCATTGCCCTTGGAAGTAAAAATATGTCAATTTGAACTAAAAAGCAGTAATTAAGCAAAAGCCAGAAATGCCACCTATCTTCCCAGCAATGGCTACTCAGCATTGCTGAGTTGAGCAAACTGGACTCCTTTTACAGGTGTCTTCTGTACTGAGTTGTATGTAGTAGGCCAGTTCATTGCTCTCTGATGCCTAATGCCGGCAGGCAGATATTTTGGTTTCATTCAAGCTCTGTTCCAATACAGTAAACAAGCTCTGTGGACTTTACCGTCACTAGTGAAATGGTCTCTTATTCATTGCCTCTCCCTGATGTGTCTAATTGTGTTATGTTTTCAGTTTTCTGAAATTTGCTGCAAAAAGCACTTTATTTTTCTGTCTTTTCTGTGATATGCTTCTCTTTCTGGTATTACATGTTTGCTAGCTTTCTATTAGATGTTTTCCATATTAATTAGACGATTGTGAGCCTTCTGGCTTAAAGCTATGTAGGCTGCAGTACTATCTTGCTGTAATACTTGTTTTTTGACTTTTTTTTTTTCTTTTCTATTTTTTTTCCCCGTCAGGTATCTAGAATGTGTTTGATTAGTCTGGGGACAGTGCATGCAACTAGAATGTAGAAATACAATAAGCTAATAGCTTCTGAATAGGAAAAAAAAACCCACATACTATATGGTCATGAATTGAAAGTATCTTTTCCAGAGTTTTCTTTTATTTGAAAATAATTATTCAAGAAGTAAACCTAATGTGGATTACATCAGTGGATACACAGGAGTCTACAAACATGTATTGGATAATAATGTCAATGAATATAAATTTCAAAATCTTAGAAAGTTTTGTATTTGTGTATTTTTATCTTTATCCAGATACTCAAAAGGCCTATTTATGTCCAGTTACCATAGCTTTAAGTATACAGTTTTTCTACTCTCCAGATAATGTAATCCCATGATCACATTGAGACTTTTTTCATTAACTTTACTAGGTGAATATCTTTATATACTCTGACATGGTTTTTTCAGTGTAACATACACAAAAAAGGTAACCATTCAGAATTTCAAGCCATTTGTTGCTTTTTTTGTTTTGTTTTGGTTTGGTTTATGTTTTTGTTTTTGTTTAAATAACATTTTTTATAACGATGTGAGAAAATGGCATGTTAAGTCATGAGAATAAGACATCACTACATGCAAAAACCAACATAAGAACATTGCTACTTTTGGAAAAATGATTCTGTTTCTAAGGCAGTTCAATGTAAGAAAACAGAAGCTCAGATATTTTAAATAAGTTTAGAAGAAATACATAGGAGAAAATAAAGGGGACAAAATCTCAACGGAATTTAAAGTATGAGATGCATTTCACTTCCATCACAAAAATTAGTTGTATAGAGGCCATCTAAATACATTACAAAAAAGCTGCACATAAAGAGCTGTACGTAGAGAATCATTATAAATGCATGAGAACATCTTAATGTTGCTCCAGCAAAACCTGTGAAGAATACTTTAATACTTAAATAGTATCTCAGGACTGTCAGCTCATGATTTTTGGAGATTTCTCAATATTCTGTTTTTCTCAGAGACTAACCTCCTTCTCCCAGATAATTACTTATAAAAGAATCTGAAGATTCTTATTTGTAGTGTTCAGGTTTGCTAAGAAAAGAGAGTAGGTGCATAGGTTTTGCACTTAAAGTCAAAATAGGAAGAAACCATAATGTTCATACTATTACAACTAAATAATAATAAAAAAAATTAAAAACCATGAATCTTTGCTGTTTAGTCACTTTTTTTTTTTTTTTTTTTTTTTTTAATTTAGCGATGGCAACATATCATTTATTGACAAATAAATACTAATTTACACATCCATACACACAGTCCTTTGAAGAACATTCTCATAACATATCTATGGAAATCTGACTCACTTCAAAGAATAAAAATCTTTCTCATGTTATATAATGAAGTTCGAGTTGCACTGAGTAGCTTCACAATTATTGAATCATCTTAAAAATCAGGAGCCATGTTATGTTCACAGTTTCACGATATATGTTCTCTTTGATATGATTATACTCTCAAAATAGTAGCATTCGTTTAGAAGATTTTAAAACAGCTTATCAATAGAATGACCCACATTTCTGATATGTTTTGAAATCCAGCATTTTTTAAGAGCCTGGTTTGTTCTACCTCTCCCCTTATCTTTCTGACTGCATATATTCCAAAGGCTTGCAGTTAAATTGGATGTGTTTTAGAATTCTTTAGAACAAGAAGGGGTATTTCCACAGTATTTCCAGGAGGGATATGAGATGTTTTTTTAACTCTGCCCAAAAGATCACAGATTATATGCTGTACATGCAGATTTAATTCATCGTGCAGAAAGGATAGAGAGAGGCACAGACAATCTGCAACCAGGTAACATAATTCATAGAGATAATAGTTCCCGCTCTGAGCAAGGTAGTTGAAAGAGGAAACCACTCTTCTGACTGCCAGACAGTGCATGTATTGAAAAAGGAGTGTTGGCATTATGTCTTCTTTCCTACAGGAGTTCTCAGCTGCGTGCAGGAAAATAAGAGAACGCAGCATGGCAACTCACTTGTGACAAGATTGTAATCCAGACTGCTAAAGAGCCATAGAATATCTGAAAGCAGGGAGAGATGCACCTTTTGTATGTTTGTTTTCTAACTAAAATCACATATCCATAAAAGATACAGACGAAACAAACATTCTAATGCTCCAGGAGCTTGTTGATCAGTCTATCTAGAGGACTTTATGGTGTGGTCCATAATATAAAGTTCAGCTTCCATACAAAGTAAATGTTACTCAACAGCATTCACTTTATTCCTCCAAACAGCCTTTGAAGACAAGAGCCTTACAATCAATCTTTGTATTTTCAAGCAACTAATAATTTTTTTTTTATGCCAATGAGGTTGGCCTCTTCTAATCAGATCTGTGTTGTATAGGAGATCAACTTCAGCTGCAGAGATTAGAGATCTACTTCTGCATTGATGATCAGAGGGCTGGAACACTTCTCCTGTGAAGAAGGGTTGAGAGAGTTGGGCTTCTTCAGCTTGGAGAAGAGAAAAGTCTGGAGAGACTTCTTTGAGGCCTTCCAGGGAGTTTATAATTAGAAGGGAGACTAACTTTTTACATGGGCTTGTAATGGTAGGACAAAGAGGAATGGCTTTAAACTAAAAGAGGGGATAACTAGGTTATATGTGAGAGGGAAATTTTTTATTCAGAGGATGGTGAGGCATGGGAATGTGTTGCCCAGAGATCCTGTGGACATCCCATCCCTGTAAGTGTTCAAGGCCAGGTTGAATGGCGCCCATCAACACAGGCAGTTGGAATTACATAATTTTTAAGGCTCCTTCCTACACATTCTATGATTTTATGATTGGATGTCAAAAAATCAGGTTTGAAGTGACAGGAGATATTGCATCTGTAAACAGATCTCATAATATATGTGAACTCCAGTTAAATTTGAAATCCCCTGAATTTGGGAAAGGTGTAGTCAAGACTCCTGAGATGGAGACATTGAGAAGAATGGCTGATGCAGTGAAATAGTTCAACAAAATTATTAGGGAAGAGTTTGACCTTTATACCAGAAATACTTTTTAAAATTATTTTTACGATAAAGCTTACAGAATGTTTACTCGTTATAAGATCAGATCCAACACGGTATTAAAAAAAAGTCAGTGTTTATATTTAGCTTAAAAGTGAGACCATTGAGAAAAGTTTTAAATGTCTGTCTTTGAATTTAAATTGAATACAGCATTGCAACCACAGTAGCACTAGCACATTTTTTACTGTAGAGTCTTGTGTTGCTGATTTGTTATTCTAAATATATTTAGCATCTTTGAAGTAATAAGTAGAAACTGTTGATTTTCTCAGCTATCACTACCCTTACATTCCAAAAGAATCTGACAGGATCATGTCACAGAGACTGTTCTCTTCACAAAATATTAACAGATTTTTGGGCAGATGGATGAAGTTTAACAAAGAAGTATCAGATTCTCTTTAAAAAAAAAAAAAAAAAAAAAAAGCAATTGAAAAGAACTATACAAATCAATGTTCTTCACAAAATACTATTAGAGGTAACAGTAAACTATTTGCAGAGTCATTTACATAGAGAAAACAATTTTATGGAAAGGCATAGTCTATCTCTGACAAATTCATTTGAATCTTAATATTTTTTACTGCCTGCAGTTCTAATTGTGCCAGTTTCCTAAATGCTTAGCCATATGTGATTTAACATTATGCCCATCACTGATTTTCCCTTTTTATCCATTTGCACAAAAAAAAAAAAAAAAAAATCAACACATAATTTTGGACAATATTCATGGAGAAATGAGAGAGATTACAGATGTTACTGACAGTTACCATGGTTATAAAATGTGTTTTCTTTCATCAAGCTCATTGTGCATTTTCTAGAGTAAGACAACAAGAGATAATTTCACTATAACTATAAAGTCCACAGTTTGATAAAAGAAGAAAGACAGTACATAATTAATAGTTTATATTACACTCAGGACAGTGAAAAATCTGTTGCATTCAGAGGATTTCATGACAAAGTCCAAATATTTAATATTCAGTATGATCGAACATCAAAAGATCTATGTTGGACTAATGTAAAGTATCTATCAATATATATATAGCAGAAGTTCTAAAGACTAATCACAGGAAGAGGGAAAAACAGAAGATAGCAAAAGCAACACAGACATAAACAATCATAAAAATCATCTCCAGCCAATAAACTATCAGTCTCTTTATTAAACCTAGTCTAAGAAGATGAGGAATTAGCTTCAGGAATAGCTTTGTATCATCATCATTTATCAGATAAATATCTATCCTTGTTCAAGAAAGTTCACTGCAAAATAGCCAAATGAGATTGTAGGAAAATCAGAATTTACAAATACCTAAGTAACATATTAAGAATGGGAAAGGAGAGAAGAGAGAGAGAGAGAGACTGATTTCTCCAGAAATAATTTAATAATTTAATCACTTTAAAAGACTAATGGCAAAGTTCTATGCCATTAGTACTATAATATTAGGCTGGTGTTAGAAATATTTTGTGTACCAAACATATCAGCTCTCAGTGGCATACAAAATATTATGTCAAAGAAACTCACAAGAAGTTTATATGGTGTTGATTCTGCTGTTGAATCTGACCACAGATTCCCACTGAAATCTCAAGTGTCTGCTTTCAGCATTGTTTGCCAGAATCTTTGTTCTTCAGTAAAGTGTTTCCTTTCGTTGTCATATTACAGACTTATAATTTGCACTTTTTCCTACTAAGCATCTATCAGTATCCACAATTTATTTTTCCTCCAGTGTCTGCACTTGCCTTTCAACTTTCATTATCCTCATTAGAAACACATCCGTATTTTCACTTTCATCTTTTCCTTTAAGGAGCCGAAGGATGACAAAATAGTTTTCAAAGGGAGCTGGGTCAAGAGCATTTCTGATGAGATTTCTACTGTGCAAAGCAGAGCAAAACAGGAAACAAGAGGAAACACTAGATCTGTGTGATTTTTTTTTTTTTTTCCCTTTCACAAAGTGTTTTCTAAGAAAACACACCTTCTTCTGTGGCCTGGTGAGCAACATGGGAAATATTTTGAATAAAATTCTACTGTTACTGGATGATTTCACTGATAATTATATTAATTGTAAATTTTTCTGACAGAGTCTATATATTCCACCTATTCCTACCTTATGTAGTCCTTCAGATAACTCGTATTTTCACAAAAGTGTCTCAAGATGGTGTTACTACAACTGAGGAAATTCTACTTACCGCTGGTACAGCCAAGAATCAACACTGAAAAATTATTTATCATAGAGCCTTCACATTTGTAAAACTCATCAATTTCTATTTTTGGCTATAACGAAAAAGAAAGAAAAAGAAATCTTGTAAGTACTGAGAACACAAAGCAAATATCCTTTTTTTTTTTTCACAAGTCCTGTATAAACATGTTTTGTCAATTGTTTCACCAATTACAGCAGAGCTGTAAATCTACCAGCATGTGCCAACTTCAAGAATCTCTTCATTTTGCTCACAGCATCCAAATGTGAGCCTGAGATACTTCTTTTTTAACATCATTCTTTATCTCGTGTGGCATCTCTGCTTTTTAAAGTTAAGGAAATAATATTTTTCAAAGCAAAAAAAAATCTGTTAATTAAAATAAAATTATGGAACTTTTTGAAATGACAAATGAGTTGACAAAAGCCAATAGAATGGAGATTTGTCAAATGGTATGTAAACAATGTTTCCCAAATCAAAATAGTCTTCTGGAAGATATGTCCGAGAATATTTAAAGCTTCTGTAGAACTATGCCAAAGATAAAAGGTTTACGGGCTCAGATGTAGACTTCTACACTTATATTTTATGTAAGTTCCATGTTTGATACCTTTGGCTTCTTTTCCATTTTTTCTTTTTAAGGATGTGCCCCAGTGCAGAAAGTAGTACGTCATTACAGGTGCTTCTTGATTTTGAAATGCCTAGAAAGTTTCGGCACTCTCCAAAGTGAAGTGATTGCATATAAAATCAATATAATATGAAAAAAAAATAAATTCAACACAGTGTGTAATAAATAACAAGTACAGCTTGTGTATTTAATATACATATGATATTTGTAAGTAGTTCCCTTTAAAACAATGGCTCTGATTCCTTATGTCACTTACAGACAATGGAATCTGAATTTTAATTACAGAATAGCTATTTACTTTGATTTGATATCATTCCCATGATAAGAGTCTTAGTTATTTACAAAAACTACTACACATTTGTGTGTTTGGTAACTTTTTATGATGGCTGTTATTAAACATAGAAGAGCTACTAGAAGACAGACAAAAAAAAAAAAAAAAAAAGAAAGAAATAAAAGAAATGACATCACTGGAATATTTTCTCAAGAGAAAGAGTACATGAGAATGAAAGAATGGGTCAGGTCGCTGGTCTATTTTGACTAATGTTCTGCCTCTAAATGAGACCAGTAAAGATGATTTCGGGAAAGATATAAGAAAATAGGGAAAGAGTAAAGCAATTCTTCCCTCCCACAAGGCTTCAAAAATTCCTGCAGTTTCATGTTCAAAGACTTCCTAAGCAAAAGATTGCATCTGTATCTTGGATTTCATATTGCCTGTAGATTTTTCTCCAAGAATTTTTAACTCTTTGTGCAGAATTCAGTTATATTTGTAGAAAGCAGAACATCCTATGAAAATGAATTCTGATTTAATTTTGTATTATATGAAATTCTTTTACCTAACTATATTAGTTCTGATTTCATGTGTCTGCATTGCATCACTTCAGTCAATCATTTTTTTTTTTTATTTTGAATACTTACAGTGTCATTGCTGAAAAGAAAGAGTGAGAACTATATTGTAGTAATCTAGGTATATGCAATGTATAAATATCTACTGTAATAATTCAATTATCTTTCTTATTGTTTGCCCTCTTTATAAACTTCTATTTTTGATCATCAATTTATTAACTGATATTTAAAATGGTCTAAGAGCTTATTTCTAGAGTATTTATACCTGATCTTGTACCTATTCATGATTCCAAGCACAAGGTTGATTTTTCTATTTCTGAGCATTATTTTGCATTTATTGTCATTGAACTTCATCTGTCATTCTAGTTGCTGCTCTTTACTGTGAAATCTTTGTGCATATTCAGTCAATATAAGTTTTGATTAAGCTGAAAAGTGATAATAATAAAATTGATATAATAAAACCAAATTTAATAATCTTGCTTTTCATCTCATATCCTAGATTTATTATATAAGAGTATTTAAGCAACGTGGATACAACCTTTTGAGTTAATTATATTACTTTTCCACTTTACTAAGTGACTATTTAAGTGAATATTTTTTTTTCCACCCTTTAACCTGTTATTGGTCATGAAATCCTCTTACTCACTAACAACTTTTTTCTCTTTAAGGATCAGTGGTTAAGAATTTAGTTGATAGCACCTATAAACAGATGTATGGTGTTTCAACAAGATGACAGGTACACTTAAAAAAAAGAAAATCTATTACTCTTTTAACCACAGACTTCCTTTTACAAATATCCTGTTTAATCATAGTCTAATATTATCATTTTTAACATGTGTATTAGTGTGTTTATGAGCCGTATGATTTAGCATAGTCTCTAGCATGTCTAAAATAGAAGTCAGACATAAAGATATTTAATTTCACAGATGCTTTTGGTGTCCTTTAGAAAACAATCATTACATTCATTTGTTCATCTCATACTAAAGCCAGTGTGACCAGTACTCCACCCACCACAAATAAGATGAAAAAATTTTGGTGGGTATACTGCTTCTGATATCTTTAAACATGTATGTGTGTATATTTATAGATAGTAGATAAATAGATATAAATATTCTAATGCTGTTGGCAGATTGCTCCACAAAATCTTTTTTGACTTGGCTTCTTGTATAGTTAAATGTACCTTGCCAAAGTCTAGACTATCTTCTTTTCATGTCTGGACATACTTTCTCCTTTTCAGTTTTAATACTTTCCTCCCATGTTGTTGAAATTGGCCATTGTCAGGCAAAAGTGGAAGAATCATAGGACCAGAAAACCAGTAGACAGGAATGACCTTGCATCAAGCTCTACAGAAGCAGGGGGAAAAAAATAATAAAAAGCTCCTAGATTTTTCTTCTATATTTTTTTCCTTTTCTTTGCACTGTATTTTTATTTGACAGTGATCTATTTTTACTTTATGATGTAAAATATATGCACTCTGCCAAGAGCAGGACCTAGGTTCCCAGTCTATTTGCATCCAGGAGAGGTTTTCTAGCTCTTTAATTCTCAATCTTTGGTTTGAGGAAAGAATGGGTCTCTTCACTACTGCTACAAAAGTCCAGAACTTTCTCACAGGTAAAAACGTATGAGTTTAACCTCACCCAAGACTTCAAATGAAGAATTCACCTTTCTGGAGTTAGAATTCAATTAGATCTTTAAGCGCAGAGCAGGTCCCCGCTCTAACACAGATATTAGAGATAAGAATGATTCATAAATTAGGAAATTTAATTTATTCTTGCATTATTGTATTACAGGGTTGTAATGAATGCAACATGAAACTATATGTTCATAATCATGGAATTGGCTAAGCACAATGATCATGTGTATGTAAATGAAAATACATCTAGCTCTTGAGCACTAGCACAGATAATCTGTACTGTTAAATATTTACTAAATTTTTTACATTGTTTCTGCCTGAACTTTTGCACATCACTGATCATTGTACTTTTAATTTTTATATTATGTTTATATACATTCTTCTTTTATACAACACATTCATTTTAGTGTTTGAAACAGAGAACAGACAAAACTTTGAATATTAGATCATATTTACATGAAAGAGCATAACATTTTTTACCCGTAAAGGAAGAAACAAGGCAGTGCATCTCTGTAATGAAATTAAAGACTCAGATACATGTTCTGTGATATGAGCATATCAGAAACCATTTATTGATCTGAGATCAAGATTTAAGAAAAAAAATACAAGAAAAGGAAAAAAAAAAAAAAAAAAGAGTGAAAGCACCAATAAATTTCTTAGAAACAATTCATATGGTCAAAATATTTATTGTACTCTCAACATAATTAGGCCTCTTCTCTGCTTCTGTGCAGGTGACAAGCAGGTTTTTTTAATACATCTTCACCGCCACAAGCTGGAAAGACTTGAGATAACACCGTGCAGTAGCTCAGAAGTACATACTGAATGTTTTCCAGTAGTATAAGCTTTTTATTATTATTATTTTATAACTTGACTACTAGATCTCCTTTACATTCTTATATTTTGATACATTGCTGCAGTTTTTATTTGTCTCATAACAATGTGACTGTAAGCCACGATTTTGAAGTTAAGATAATATATATTGGGAGAATTGTCTCCTTTGGAATTTGTGAATATGCTATACAGTGGATTAATCTGAGGTGATTGTCACCTCATTCAAGAATGGGGACATCTCTAGAACTCAAAGCTAAATTTTGTTTTCCCACTGCAAGTAGAACTCATGCAGTGAAATGGCCTGCCCTCAGATTACCCTCCTTTCATTCTCTAATCCTTAAGGTAAAACCTTTTTGGTGCATATCTTCTTTCTGCTCATTTCAAAAATAGAAGAATAAACTGTACAAATTGCACTCTCCTGGAAGCTAAATAATGCAGCAACAGGACAAGGGGAAGTGGTTTTACACTGCAAGAGGGTAGATGTAGACTAGATACTACGGAGAAATTCTTTACTGTGAGGGTGGTGAGACACTGGAACAGGTGGCCCAGAGAGGCTGTGGATGCTCCCTCCCTGGAAACATTCAAGGCCAGGCTGGATGGGGCTTTGAGCAACCTGGTTTAGAGGGAGGTGTCCCTACCTATAGCACGGGGTTGGAACCAGATGATCTTAAAGGTCCTTCCAACCTAAACCATTCTGTGATTCTACAATATATGGTTGAATCCTCTAGTAAACTCTTGTGTGACAACCAGTAATTCAGTTTGGACAAACAGTGCAATTTTTTAAGTAAATTTACTCAAATTAATCTCAATTTACTCAATAACAACACTTTGCTTCACATCAGAGTCTGTCTCTGAATGTATAAACTGAGCCTTTTTCAGGATAAAACTAAACTAAGGTTTCCTTTGGACTCCAGGTGCAAAAAGGCCTTATGTTCATGGACCAGGTAAATCTGAAATAAAGGCATAATGTAACGTGTAATAAGCATCAAGCTGTCAGAACAACTGTTTTGCTCAACCTATTATATTCTATTATTCCAGAATTCCTAGTTATGTAGATATTATCCATGAAGGAACTATTATCATCATGCCAAATTCCTCCTGATGACAAAACAAGTATGAAAGTTTAATGACAGTGAGAAATAATGAAATATTAAGCACATTTTACTAAACAATAACTATTAAAATTGATATGTGGTAAAGCATATTTGAGTTAGCATAGCTGATGAAAACCTATAAAAACACATAGCATCATTACATCCACTTTTTTATTTTTATCTCCAAATAGTTTTATGTATAATTATGTATTGCTTCTGTTACCAACATTAGGGGAAGGAAAAAAAAAAAAAAAACAACAACAACAACAACAAAAAACCCTAAATTCCAAAAAACATGCTTCCACATTGTCTTGATATATGTACTATCATTTCAAAGAAAAACGTGTGCTTTTTTGTTTTTTTTTTGTTTGTTTGTTTTTGTTTTTTTTCCCCATTTGCATTTATGTTTTTAAATGTGAGATAATGGATATTGGATCTGATTACTTCCACAGGTAGGTTTCAATGAGAAAAGCTGGACATGAGACAGAAGTGTGTGCTTGCAGCTCTGAAGGCGAAATATATCCTGGGCTGCATTACAGAATCACAGAATCACCAAGGTTGGTCACCAAGGTCACCAAGACCTTCAAGATCATCCAGTCCTACCATCACCAATTGTTCTCACTAAACCATGCCCTTTAACACAACATCCAAACATTCCTTGAACACACCCAGGGGCAGTGACTCCAACACCTCCATGTGCAGCCCATTCTGCTGCCTGACCACTCTTTCGGAAAAGTACTATTTCCTAATGTCCAGCCTAAATCTCCTCTGGCACAGCTTGAAGTCATTCCCTCTAGTTCTATAATTAGTTACACGAGAGAAGAGGCTGACACCCAGCTCACTACAACCTCCCTTCAGGAAGTTATAGAGAGCATAAAGTCTCTTCTGAGCCTCCTCTTCTCCAGACTGAACAATCCCAGCTCCCTCAGCCGCTCCTTATAAGGCCTGTGCTCCAGACCCCTCACCAGCTTTGTTGACCTTCTTTGAGCTTGCTCCAGGGCCTCAATGTCTTTCTTGCAACAAGGGGCCCAAAACTGGACACAGTACTCAAGGTGCGGCCTCAGCAGAGCTGAGTACAGGGGAACAATTACTTCCCTACTCCTGCTGGTCACACTACTTCTGATACAAGCCAGGATGCCATTGGCCTTCTTGGCCACCTGGGCACACTGCTGGTTCACGCTCAGCCAAGCATCAATCAATACCTCCAGGTCCATTTCCTCTACACACGCTTCCAGCCACTCTGTAGCGCTGCCTGGAGTTACTGTGGCCAAAGTGCAGGACCCAGCATTTGGTCTTGTCGAACCTCATCCCATTGGTTTCAGCCCAGCTATACAGTCTGTCCAGATCCCCTGTGTAGGGCCTTGCCACCCCCAGGCAGATCGACACTTCCAGCCAACTTGGTGTCATCTGCAAACTTACTGAGGGTGCACTCAATGCCCTCATCCACGTCATTAATAAAGATATTGAAGAGGACAGACCCCAGCACCAACTCCTGGGGAACACCACTCGCGACAGGTTGCCAGCTGGATTTAGCTCCATTCACTACCACTCTGCACCCAGCCTTCCAACCAGTTCCTTATCCAGCCAAGAGTGTACCTGTCCAAGCCATGGACTGCCGGCTTCTGCAGGAGAATGCTGTGGGAGACAGTGTCAAAGGGTTTCCTGAAGTCTAGGTGGACTGCATCAACAGCCTTTTCCTCATCCACCAGGCGGGTCACTATATCATAGAAGGAGATCAGGTTGGTCAAGCAGGACCTGCCCTTCATGAACCTGTGCTAGCTAGGCCTGATCCCCCAGTTGTCCCGCACATGCCGCTTGATCTCCCTCAAAACAATCTGCCCCATAACCTTCCCTGGCACCGAGGTCAGGCTAACAGGCCTGTAGTTCCCAGGGTCCTCCTTATGACCCTTCTTGTAGATGGGAGTCACACTGGCAAGCCTCCAATCTTCTGGGACCTCACCAGTCAACAAGGAGCGCTGATAGATAATGACAAGCAGCTTGGCTATCACTTCTGCCAGTTCCCTCAGCACTCTCAGGTGAATCTCATTCAGTCCCATGGGCTTGTGACAGTCCAGCTGGAGTAGTAGGTCTCTGACTGTGTCCTCCCAAATCGTGCGGGGTTCAGTCTGCACCCTAGCCAAGACTACTAGGTCAAAGAGCGGAGTACCCTGAGGATAACTTGTGTGACCTTTAAAGACAGGTGTAAAGAAGGCATTCAGAACCTCTGCCTTTTCCTTATCCTCAGTGGTCACATTCCCAGCCTCATCCAGTAAAGAATGGAGATTCTCCTTAGTCCTCCTCTTACTGTTGACATGTTTGTAAAAGAGTTTCTTGTTTCTTTTTACCCCAGCAGCCAGGTTGAGTTCAAGCGGGGCTTTTGTCTTTCTGATTTTCTCTCTGCATGTCTTAACAACTTCTCTGTACTCTTTCCAAGTTGCCTGACCCTTCTTCCATTAAAAAAGGGGCCAGCAGTGAAAGGGAGGTGATTGTCCCCCTCTACTCAGCTCTTGTGAGGCACCTGTAAGAGATTATTCTTTTACATCATTGTCTCAAAGCTTGCTGAGGACACAGATGAACAAGTTCAGGCAAGTCCTGGACAAGGGTTGAGAAATCCTTTGTCTGGAGAATTTTGATGGACAAGTCCAGGGCAAGGATTGTGAAATCCTTTGTCTGGGGGACACAGATGGACAAGGCCAGGGGCAATGAGAGAGAGATAAGCTGCAGCTTAATGGCCGTGAAATAGTCTTTTGTGTGGGCTTATCCCGAGGAAGATGGCCATCTCAGGGGGAACTCACATGACTCTTGCTCAAGCACCCAGGGGTGTCACGTAGGCAGGAAAAGAAGAAGGATAAAATGGGGACCTACAATCATGAACAACATGAGGTTTTCTGGCAACGGATTCCTCATGAAGAAGTTGTTTCTGCCATGAGAAACCTCACGACCTGCCTCTATCCCGCTCGGCCTTGCTCTGCACTCTCTCCCTTCTGGACTTCTCTGCGCTCTACCTGCATGCTGAAGAAGAACAAAGATGTCTGCCATCAGATTCCTCACTACGGAATGCCTGCATGCTGACGGACTCACCTGGGCCTGCTACCTGAGTCCTGCTGCTTCACCCCCGGATTGGCTATGCGACTGCCTTCTGCTGCCTGCTTGTTGCCCAAGGCCAGCCACGCTGCTGCTCTCTTCTGCCTCGGACCTTCGAAACATTGTGCAACAAGACCGCTGCTGGATCCTGGTGGTGACTATCCCCGCTTTACAGCATTCTTGCTTCTTTTCCATCTTTTCTGTCTCCCTCCTTCCCTTCCCCGTCTCCCTAATTAGGATTTGTAATAAACTGGTTGGACTAACATATGAACCGTTGTTTCTTAATCTCACACCGGGTATACGGATATTAAAAAAAGCTCATCTCCCTCCTATAAATTGGAGCGAGACAGCACCATCTGGAGTACTGCATCCAGGTGTGGGGCTCCCAGTACAAGAAAGATACAGAGCTCTTGGAATGGGTCCAGAGGAGGGCCACTAAGATTATTAGAGGGCTGGAGCACCTCTTCTATGAAGAAAGGTTGAGAGAACTGGGCTTGTTCAGCTTGGAGAAAAAAAGGCTCCAGGGAGATTTTGTGATGCTTTTAGCTTTTATCTAAACTTGATTAGACATGTATTGAAAAATGAATGTCATAGCAACAGAAAAATAAAAATAAATTAAAAATAAAATGTCCAGTTAAGATATGCTGTTAAGAATGGCTTCAGGTTCTATTTCCTGGTCACTAGTCCAGACAAGACGCATTCACTCTTTCTACTAAGCCAGATAAACAAGATCTTATTGTATTCAACTTGCTTTCCTTCTGTAGAAATTAATCTTCCATTTTCTACTGTGCTCTTCAGAGTTTATACTAAATGGGTCTGAGAGCTGTCTGTTTGAGCTAAAGTGTCCCACTATTGTTAATGTCTTCCAGCTCTTTTATTGTCATTATTCTGTTTTGCTTTTAAGAGAAAACTGATAGTGTCATGAAGTATATTTTGAGAACATAACAATTTTTACTTAGGTATTTCTTTACTAAATTGCTGTGAACCAAGTAACAATAAGACTTCTTTTTTTTTTTTTTTTTTTTTTTCAAGCTGGAAATCAGTTGTGTATCTAGGCAGCATCAGTGTCTGACTAGAATTTAATATTTCTGAATTCTGGTTTTAGACTTGACCAAAGAGAAAACAGATTTCACCTGATTTGTTTAACAGCAGAGTTGGTAAAGTATAGTTAATGCGTTAATGCAAATCAGAACTCCTAAAGAAAGCTCAATAACATCAACATCATAGTCATTATCTAAAGGTGTTAAAATAACTGCCATTTGCAGACACCAGTGTGGATTACACTTGAGATATACACTGAAGAACCAATTAATAGAAACTAGTTTTCTCTCTCCTAAAATCACATTTTGAAGACATTCATGCCTGAATATCACAAGCAATTGCACAAATCATCAAGCAGCTTCCCAGGATTGCAAAGATGGGAACAAGTGTTCCAGTATGTCATCTGCAGACATATTACACATAGGGTCATGAAAGTAAATAGAGTTATTTTGTGGAGAGTAGCAAATATAAAGCAAAATGGAATCCCAAGTAATCAGGTACAGAAGGCAAAAATAAAATAAAATAAAATAAAATAAAATAAAATAAAATAAAATAAAATTAAATTAAATTAAATTAAATTAAAAAATAAAGGAAACTCAAAATAGAACATTTTAGAGATTACGTGCAAAGAAAAAGCTCTCTGGACCCTTTACATGATGAGCTTGTTAAATCCATAGGAATCTTGTATTACATTTTGTGGTGACATTCTCAGAGTTTATTCTTGCAACGGTACCCTACATAAAAACAAGTAAATCACTGAAGAGAAAAAATTTTCTCTTTTCAGACATACATATAGAATAACTCAAGGTTATTCTTGTGATGGGTTTACTTTTTTATTTTTTTATTTTTATTTTTTTTTACCTTAGTGGCCACACCTCAATCATTTACTACAGAGTGTTAGGAAAGCTTTCTTTTTATTCTCTACAGATGCGTTATCTAAAATGCAAACTACTCAAGAAACAACTAAAATGCACACGTGGGAAATGCTATATATTGTATTTTTTCAGGATATGCAGTCTTTTAAGGAACATATGCATTCAAGAAGTATAAATGTTCTGAGACTTTTAATTAAAAAATCAACATACTAAAGCACTGGAAATCAGTTTCATGTGCACTGCCTCTAAAAAAGGACAAAATTTTATATAGATGATAAAGCAATATCATAGCTAAATAATTCTTAGATTATATAGACAGTCAAGTACTAAAAAAAAAAAAAAAAAATGTTTCTTAGGAGTTACTTTCTATTTGCATTCTGAATAGAAATCTAATTTCTTCATTACTCATAGATACCCTTCAGTGTAATATTAAGAAATTCCAACATTTAAAATACATATTTTGAAGTCAAACCATTAGTGTTATGCAGTAACATCACTGCAAAAATATGTCTTACATACCAAACACAACCACTGCTTCAGGAACATGGCATTTTATTTTATTTTTATTATTATTATTTTTATACAAATGTTGCAGAAACAGAGAAATATATGGTATCCTGGCTTCCTGTCTTCTATCAGGAATGGTGTGGTGAGCAGGACTAGGGAAGTAATCCTGCCCCTGTACTCAGCATTAGTGAGGCCTCACCACTGTGCTGTGTTCAGTTTTGGGCACCTCAGTACAGAAGGACGCTGAGATGCTGGGCAGCAAGAGTTGTGAAGGGCTTGGAGAATATGCCCTATGAAGAGAATCTGAAGGAACTGATGCTGTTCAGTCTGGGGAAAAGGAGGCTGAGGTGAGACCTTATTGCTCTCTTCCAATATCTGAAAGGTGCTTACAGTGAGACCGGGGTTAGTTTCTTTTGCACTGGTGACAGGTGACAGGACAAGGGGAAATAGCCTGAACTTGCAAGTTGGTAAGTTTGGGTTGGATATCAGGAAAAACTTCTTTACTGAAAGGGTTGCTAAGCACTGGAATAGGCTCCCCAGGGAGGTGGTTGAGTCACCATCCCTGAATGTGTTCAAAAACCATTTGGATGTGGTGCTCAGGGACATGATTTAATGGAGGGTTGTTAGAGTTAGGGCAGTACGGCTTGGTCATGGTTGGACTTGATGAGGCTCTTTAAGGTCTTTTCCAACCTGAGCAATTATATGAGTCTATGATTCTATAAACCCATAGCTCTGAATTTGTTCTGTCTCCTTTCACTGCTTTATTTTCAGTCAAATGTTCATGCCTATATGCTCTAAAGAGCTTAACACAATTCAACTCAATTAATGTATCTTTATCCTGCCATTTGATGATTACCAAATTATAAATTTAAACAAGGTAACACAAAAAATCCTTTCATGGTAAACAAGCACCAGAGTTGCTGGCAAACAGAGGCCCTTCAAGCATCCTCCTTGAAGCTATGTATGCCTTGGAAGTGCCCATCTGTTTTTCAGTTTCTTTTTAGGAAAAGAATTCATGTTTTCACCCAAGGGAAGCTTTGCTCAGCTGTCAATAGTATTAGAGTAATTTCCTCATTAAGTAAGAATGTAACCTGGTGAGGATCCTTTGTAAGTCAATAACTACTTAGCTAAAATTAAATAAGTTATTTAGTTAATATCTTGGTAAAATGTGGATTTAATATCTGAGGTGTTCAGTAATGGGATACTGTTCATTGCAGTGCCAAACAGTTCAAGATACATGAGCAAAATTTCATTAGCCTTTAGTAAACATTACTACATAATATTTGCAGGGTGTTCCAAGTTACAATATGATTCAGAATAGGAGAGTACTTGCCAGTCCAGCAATTTGTCGTATATCTGCAGACCTAATCATGCTGTATTACTAAAGACTCAAAGTGGATGGAAAATATAAATTAAGAGATTAGAGTCTGAAGAAAACTAAAAAAAAAGAAAGAAAAAAATAGTTGATCACAATTTATGTCCAAGAACACCAATAGCCAGAGAACAATTAGAGGAGTTATTTAAATGCATTATTCCATGAAAAAGAAGCATAAGTAAACATTCTCTTGCACTTCTCAAACCAGTTCCTACAGCAAGCTCACTTGATGTCATTTTGGTGCAATTACCAGAAAAGCCAAGAAGGAAAAGAATATAGATATAGATCTAAAATATTACCACTTTGTATTCAAAAAGTATGGCTTAAAGAAGAGACACATGAGAAAATTGCTGATTGCTTTTAAATACAGACATTGAATTCCACTTCATCTCTGTTCCAAGGGGACTGAATATAGAAGTAGCAAAAATGATCTTAAGTTCTCTTCTTAAAATTTTCTTCTGTGAACTTTTTAACAGATGTTTGAATAATTCATTTATTTTTTCTTTGTGAACTTGCAGCTGGGAAGTAGTAGAATAACTTGATTATAATTTCTGCAGTATCTAATAACACATGATGCTTTTCTCTGGTGAGAAATATATGTCTGTTTTCTTTATAAATCAAAAGAATAAAAGGTCTAATAACTGTTTGTAGGCAAGGTAAGATTTACTACTCTGCCTGCATTTAACATTAAAAAATGGAAGTCATCTGTCCAAGTCTTAGAACTCACAACACTTTTATGTTTTGGTTCATAATCCATACACTGCAAAATACTTTTATTTTGTTGCTGTTGTTTTTTGTTATTGTTTCTGTTTTGTTTATTTTGTTTTTAAATCCTCATTGTTTTTAAATCCTGATGTAAAAAACAAAAAAAAATGAAAAGTTGTTAAAATCTAATGCATTAAACTAAATACCTTTTTCCTTAGCTTTTGGTGCGTATTGATTATATGGCCTAATACAATTAACAGTTATTTTAGAAGGCAGAAAAGACTATACTGCAATAATAATAAAAAAAAAAAAAAACAAAAAAAAAAGAAGAAGCACAAATTGAATCTAAATGCCACTATACAATGAAACACTAAGTATAAAAGCCATTATTGCTTTCAAATCTAACAGCTAAAGAAAGGCTAAAAATGCACAAATGATTCTGACAATAGTAAACAGTACCTAGTGATGATTCCTCAAGACCTCAATGGCAATAATTACCTCACGTAAGGGGTTTACAAGTTTAGCATAATTTTCTGACCTACTAAATTAAAGCTTGCTTAAAGTCAGGCAAAATGAATAGAGCAGAGGTAGAGTAGAGCAGGGGGGAAAGGAACCATATAGAAAAGAAAGGGGAGGGGAGGGGAGGGGAGCGGAGCGGAGGGGAGGGGAGAAGCAACCTTAAAAGAGCAATATGTTTCACTGGACAAGCAACATACTGAATTAAGGGGATAATATAAAAGTTAGATTCATTTTAGTAGATAGAATAAATAATTCTTGGAGAGGTATTGATACTGTAATGTTTTTTGTTGTTGTTGTTTGTTTGTTTGTTTGTTTTCTTGCACTTTGGACTGCATTGTAGGAATGGTAACATTTGTAGCTTTGTCCTCCATTACTAGTTGGTATAAAGGAATCTTTAATCTAGAATGCACCACTTTCTAGCCCTCTTAATATTAAACCTCCTAGCTTTCAGCTTTTTGTGTGTGTGTGTGTGTAATGTGGGAAAATCTCTAGGAGCCTGAGGTATATTGGAGTTTAAAATTCCCTCAGATACCCATATCTCAAGCAGCAGGCAGAATATAAGTTAAGATTTCACACAAACTGTTTTTTTTATCTGTATTTCCTAATAGATCTAATACAAGGAATTCTGAAACACATTAAGAACCTAAGTATGTGTTTTTGAAATCTAGTTTAAGTGACTTCTTCAGTCACAAACCGCAGTCTGAGGAAAACAAGGAAATACTCTTCACTTCTACCTAAAGTTCTATGCTAGTAACCGTCTCATCACATTCTCTTCTAACACAAATAGAAATAATGTTCAGTGAGTCCCAAACACTTTCTCATAACATTTTCTTCATGAATTTATGTTGTAAAATATTACTTTAAAAAAAAAACAATAATCAGCACTGCTTTTGATTAACAAATTAAGTCTAAAACCCAGTTTGCTTGCAGTACACCTCAGGAAACCAACTTTCTTGTTTTTGAGAAGCAGTTCTCTGCCTTATCTTTCCATGGATGGTTTTACTTTGCTCTCATTTTTTTACTGTGATTAAAGTACAAAAGGAAAAACAATTTATGAGAGCAAATTATATAGACTGCAACAGCTATATTTTCCATCACCAACTGGCTTTTCTTGTCCTTATAAGTTAGACAGCAAAAAGATAAGCAATAGAATTAAAATGAATAAATCCTTGTTGACTTCAGAAAAAAAATAATGATTGTATCATTATTAAAATTGTGCTTCTTTTCAAAGTGTCACACATAATTGTGCATAGCCAGAGTTAAATGAACCAGTAAATGAATTGGTGTTAATAATTATATTGAATGTGCATGCAATTTCAAATATTAACTAATAAAAATGATTGATAATTTTTAGATAATTATATTTAAGAATACGAAAGAACTTTTAACAAAATGTGACTTGTAGCTTTTTAGAGAAGTTAATTAAATACTTGTTAAACATAAGAATAATTTATTATATCATTGGTGTTTTATGAATAAAATAAAATAAAAAAGGAATAATCTACAATTTTTTATAGTGCTGGAGTGTCACAAGCCTGTAAACATAAATCTCAAGTCTTTAAAGTTGTTCCTCTCTTCAGTCTATACTATCAATCTAATTCCTGAAATATTTTATGATTTCTCATCCTGTACTGTACAATGGCAGATTTGCCTTTAATTCTCATTACAAGCATATTAGAAGAAAGGGAAGGGAAAGGAAGGAAGGAATAACATTAATTTAAAATACACTAGAATTCAAAATAAGTTTCATGGCTTCTGACCTTTGATACTTTAATTATCCTGAGATAATTTAAAAGGGGAATGACAATTCTTTATATTGCATTTATTTATTTATTCATTCATTTATTAGATTCGATCTGGTAGGGAGTAGAAAATTTTGATCATGTAATCACAATAAATGCAAACAATCAAAAAAGGAAGGAAGGAAAAGGAGGGAAGGAAGGAAGGAAGGAAGGAAGGAAGGAAGGAAGGAAGGAAGGAAGGAAGGAAGGAAGGAAGGAAGGAAGGAAGGAAGGAAGGAAGTGTTTGACAAGAGTTATGCCACTAAAACCATCATCACACATACAGTACCATTCAGTTTACATCAATTTTGCTGACTAATAGCAATAGTACTCAAAGGCAGGCAGCAGTTCTCATCAACTTACCAAACACAGATGAAGGAATATTTATAGGAAACTGTTCATTTCTCACAGTGAGGAACAGTATTTCATCTTTTATAAATTAATTAATTAATATTTATAGAAATATATTTATAGAAATATTGAAAAGAAGTGTTTTAAAGTAACATCACACAGGCTGCTGAAACAAAGATGTAGGAAAAAGAAACAAAAAAAGAAAAAGAAAGAAAAAAAGAAGAAAAAAAGAAGAAAGAAAAAGAAAAAGATAAAGGAAAAAGAAACAAGAAACAAGAAAAAAAAAAAGAAAAAAGAAATGAGAAAAAAAAAAAAGAAGAAGAAATAAAAAGGAAAAAAGAAAAAGGAAAAAAAGAAAAAGGAAAAAAAGAAAAGGAGTCAACAGCAATTAATCAGTCAAAAGAGCAATTCAGACTTACTGATAAGCAGTAGTAAGGATGAGCAAAACAGTAAAGAGGATTGACCGGAACATGCCCTGGTAACAGAATTTTACTGCAGGATGTTTCAAATTTGAAGACAGTATCAGAATGGTAAATAATGAAATGTGATAATAACACTAATAATTAAATTAATAAAGATTCAGTGTCCCCTGGTCACTTTTCTTTCTTGGGGAATGAATTTGTTCTTTAATTAAACTTGTAATTTATGTTTTGTCAAGCAGATAGCTAACAAGGCTACTACTATAGTAATGTATATTAGTATGTATAATGCATATAACAAAATATATTTTTATATACATATGTATACAAATAACAAAATAAATATCTAAAATGTTAGTAAAAGTATTCTATTATTATTACGTATTAACAGATATATATCTAGTTTGTAGCAACTAATTGCATACGTATCTTGGGCTAGTTACATATGGATGGATGACAAAACTGTTTTACCTCATCAATCAACAAAAAGCCTGCACCACTGAGTATAGGGTAACTATTTCAAATGTGACAGTTCAGAGGATTGAAAGCACTTCAAGTAATTTTAGCATTCAACAGTTCTCTCTTATTTAATTGTATGCATTTAGAACAAAGGCAAAAAAATTGTAGTTCATTTAAATGATAAAACTTTTAATAACTTTATATATACATAAGCTAAATTGACCCGATCAGCTATTTTTGTTTAAATTTACACAATGTTTATTGGAGTTCCATCTATCTGATAATGTCTTTGTTATATATCTTTGAAGTTTACATTGTTGTTATTTACTATTTACAGTACAAGGGCACAGATCCTTCATTTTATTATGTGCTGTAGAACATAAATTGAAATAATAAAATCATTATTTTTTTATAGTTTGTATCCTAAGCAAGCCCAGTATTTTTTAACAGAAATAGCTGTAGAGATTCTGTGAAGAGGTTATACCGTATGGACCAAAGGGAAATTTGTTGCTCTTGGAATAAACTCTGAACAATGGCATGAAAACAGATTTATCATTTTGAAGTAAGATCAAGGACAGCTCTGTGGAGAACATTTTTTTCTTTTTCCGTAGCAGTGCATAATGAAAAGGATTTGCATTGTTAGTGTATAAAATGTCTCTACAAATCAGCTTAAGAGCAAATCTCCATGCAAGTCACAAACAAAATGCAGGTTAAGGAACTGTAGGTACTGCAAAAAAAATTCAGGCCCGTGCTTTGACCTATAAAAAGTATCTAACCTTAAAATTTACCAGCATTAGAAATGAACTATTGCCAGAAATATGTCATTAAGCAAAGTGTTGACATATGACCATATTTAACTTTCAACAGACTTCTCACTGTGCATTTTTTGCTTTTTCTTTTCCTTTTTTTTTTCCTCTTTCTTTGACAAAGCATAAGAGTAAAATGTTAACATGAGTCTTGGAAGTTCAATTTCTGCCTTGAATTATGGTTTTGGCTCAGTAGTGACATATACTTGGCACTATTCTACTTAATCAGTGTTAATCATATTTTCCTTCAACTTATCTTCAAAGATTTCATCTGTCTTATACATTCAGTATTTCTGGTTTCAAAGTCATTTTTATTGTCTTATTTTTTAAGTTCTTCGTTGTTGGTTACTTAATTTTTTAACATGGTTAAACAGGATTTTAGAAAGCATCTCCCAAAAGAAAGCTAATCTGCGTAGTATGAAGTTCACCTTCAAAGTATATTTGATCACACTGTACTTCTTGTTACAGGACATAAAAAATTGAGGTCAAAATGACTAAATTGTATTTCAATCAGAATTCCTGACATAAAGCTCATCATCTTTACTAAAAGTAGTTAGCAAAGCAAAGAGGAATTCAGAAAGGCAACTTCTAGAGGATGCCTTTTATGAAGTATTGTACCAGTAGAATGCAGAATAATTTTGATCTCACCCAGGATTCTGTAGGAAATTAAGTACCTTTAATTTTATGACATGATGTATGATAGTTTGAAATAAAGAGCACAGAAATTCTTAAATGTCTATGCACATAGCACTTTGTAAACAAGAAGAATAGCCAGAAGGTCTGGTCTGTTTCTGGAAACAATGTGCAGACTCAACTTTTGTCTGAATTTCAACCACTACAAAGAAAGCACATTTATGACTAAGTAATACCCCATTGAATTCCAGATATTAGGATGCCTACTCCTTGTAAAAATCATGAAAATTAGATATAGAGACAAAGGAATGTATAATTCACATTGGAAAATGACAAGGGGATCACATGTAACTAATAAATAATCATATATATGTAGGCAAAGGAATATTTCACTCATGGTACTCAAAATAATTATTTGCCAATACTTTGGCATCAGTATGCCAGAAATCTATGTGCCTCCTTATTTGTGTTTGAAACATATAGTTTTCTTCATTAAAGATGAAAAAGAGCCTGCACGTTCCACTTGGAAAGAACTGCACCAGCAGATGTGATCCACTTTTTCACAGATGCTATGACAGCATAGTTCCTAGGAAAATGTTGACCATACAGTAGATCTTTTATCTATCCAAACAGAAGGCACCAAGTCTGAACTACAGTGTGGGTGTTGTAGAACAGTCCAGCCAAGACTGGCAATGTGCTTTATGGTCTTCAGACTGGTACAATTCCTGGGATTACCGTGTTGCAAGAGAAAGGTTGTCTTATTCGCTGGCCTGACAGGGGAAGTGCAAGACTTCAGTTTAGCCATGATTGCTACATTGCAGTCAGAGTTGATCTGGAATCCAGAAGGATCACTCTCCTAACCAAAAGACAGTGTGTGTCACTTTACCTGCTAAGGGCTGTGTCTTAAACTTTTTCTTTGATGGGGAATTCGTGTTGCCACTCCACTGACGGCCATTTTGACTCTGGCTTATAGTTGTATCACTGTGTTTCATCACTGGTAAGGATGCAATCCAGAAAACTGTCACCTTCATTGTCATATTTGTTCAATAAGTCCTGATAAACTTGCATATGGTCTTCTTTCTGTTCCTGTATGAGCATTCATGGGACCCACCTGGAACGAACTCTGCATCGTTACAACATTGTCACCATTGACTCCAAAGCACTGAAGCCAAATTTCAGCCCCATACACTATTCCCTGGTCGTAATCCACTGATTCATGGGGAAGAGTTCATTGAGATGCTCTTCCTTTGATTGTGTGTATTTCCATCTGGAATGTGGTTTTTCTTTCACATCACTATTGGCACTGCTGGAACACACCACCATCTCATTGTGCTCACATCCACTTTCTGGTTTTGTGGGGAAAGAAATGTTGGTTTTGCATAATAGTAAGATGTTATAACTGTAAAAGGTCCGAAGAAGTACCATTGAGCTCTGATACAAGATAAACTTCTGCTTGCAGAAATGAAGACATGCATTTTTGAGTAACATAAGTAGATCACAGAATCATAGAATCACTTAGGTTGGAAAAGAACTTAAAGATCATCAAGTCCAACCATGACCTAACCATCCTACCCTAATCAACAACCCTCCACTAAATTATGTCCCTGAGCAACTAACAACCCTCTGCTAAAACATGTCCCTGAGCAAATCATGTCCCTGAGCTGTATTGGTACAAACTGGTTCTGCAGTTTGATATCCGGAGGGGAAGGTTAACTATGAGAGATTATAGCAGCATACCATAAGGGAAAAAGCTAAAAGGAAATGGGAGGAGAAATAGGGTGGGATTAACCAAGTAGTAAACAGAGGCAGTACATATGTTAAGAGAATTAGAATCTTTAGTCAAACACAGGACCAAGCTGCTAAGACCTATGATTGATGCCCCATACATGTGTCCAAGTGTCCAAGACACAGCTGGACCTTGTCAATAATAATATTCTTTAATGTTTGGTTAGCCTAGAAGAGGTCAGGCATTCGGACTAGATGATCTTCAAAGCAGTCTTCCAAATGAACTATTCTATGCTATTATAGAAACAAAAATCACATAGTCCATTTTACATTTTCTATATCTGCCACTAAAAGGAATGGAGAAAGTAGATCATGGACAATAATGACAGACAGAATACAATATAAGGCAGTACTAAATTTTGATCACTGTGATTTGTAGGATCTAAATCATTATTCAGCCAAGTGATAGGTACCTACAAAAATGTCAGTAAATGCCAAACTTTTCATCTATTTTTCTAAAAATAAAAAATAATAATAATAATAATAATAATAAAAAGATGGTTTGTAGCCATCAGTTCCTAGTGTTTCATTTTTAAATCTTTGGTTAAAATCTTTCAGACAAGAATCTGGCGGTGCAAGTTATATTGTTTAATTTGCATCAACATTATATCTTGTTACTACTTTTGTTTCTCTTAAAACTTCTCAATTCAAAAATGTACCAAATATTTAATTATATCTTGCAGACTTTGGTATATAATGGATGATGCAATCATGGCCACAGATACAACTTTTTAAAAAATTTGGAGGCATGTGAGAACAATACCAGCTATCAGAAAATCAAGATGTGAGATTAAAAAACAATCCCTGCTATACATTTTACTCACAGAACTTTTTCTGTTAGGCAGTCTCAGCGTTTAGAATTCTAATACAATCTGTCCAACTGTGTACCATTTATAGAGCAATCATATTGCTGTTTTCTCTAGCACTGCAGCATGATACTTCTTTACTTACAGGTCTGTAAATATGTTTGGGACCAACTAACTGACAGCAACTTTAGGTGGATAACTCAGAATTAAAAAGACAATTTAATACATATTCTGTTATGTTTTATTCAGAAAAGTCATTATATCAGGTGGTAAGTACTGAATATCATGCAAAATCTACTCTGACAGTGCCCAGACAAATAGAAATGTCATGACAAAAATGAAGTAATAAATGAAGCACCATTTACATTAATAGCTCCATTTATATAACATACCAGGCCAAGCTTATCGGGTAATGTCACTCATCTTCTGAATTCATTTGGCAAAGGATATATGTATTTTTCAATTTTGACATTTTTTCATCAGTTCTACATAGAGAAAAAGAGAGAAGTGTTTGAAAATAGGAGATGGACTTCCTTTGTGGAGTGGTTTGTGTATATGTGAACCAATGATTTATATATATATATAATCATATATTCTGTAGATCTTTTATCAACCTTTAAGTGCTTTACAAAATATTTTGGACCAAGTTAATTCTAGGAGTAACTGAGTTGATATCCAGAGTCACACCTAGGTTGAACTGACCCTTTCTACTCTCCCCAACACTAGTCAGTTTAAATCTTAAGAAACTGTTTTCCTAATCTCAGAGCTCTTTGAATCCTGTATGTGAATCCATTTCTCAGAGTAACTGTATCATATTCCACTGACTAATGTTCTTTGTAATGATTGTTGTTATACTGTAAGTACAATAATCCCTTGGTAATTGTATATGGTACTGTAATTCACTTAGTCACAAATGTACTTTTGTCACTGTAATAAATAAAAAATTTACACGGCTCGTATGTGTGGAACATACTTAAATAGTTCAGCTTTGTGCCACTCTAATCCGTACTTGACTAAAAATATTCACCTACAACTTCTTTGAACACAAACAAGGAATTATTTCCCTAAAAGCCTTCTTAAAAGGACCACATTGACCAGGATTATAAAACAAGCTATTCTTTTGAATGAAAAATATGAAACTTTTAACAGTCTTTCTATTTCAGCTACTCCCCAGAAAATGGACGTTTCACTATAATTATAACTTATTTGAAAATCTTTTCAAATCCAACTAGACAAGCTGAAAAACAGTTACAGCCTTGATTTAAGTCAACGAAGTAATTCTGCCTCAAATATAATTTTACTGTTTTGTGCTGACTTTGATTCCTTGCCACCCATGTCTTTCCTGACCTGTGAACTCCGTTTTTTGCATGTGTGTGTTTGCATGTGTGTTGCCAAAAATAAAGAGAGAGAAAGAGAAGAAGAAGAGATAGATAAAGAAAGCAATACATCAAGAGGAAACGGAGGGAGGGGAGGGGGGGAGGAAGGGGAGGGTGGAAGAAGAAAAAAAATGCACACATTAAAGTTCACAGGGAAAGAGGCAGTTATTAGTGATACAGGAAACTGTGTGGACATGGTCATGGGCAATATACTCTAAGTGGCTTTACTTGAGCAGGGGGGTTGAAACTCAACCATTCTGTAATTCTGTAATCCTTTTTCTATCTCACTACTTATGTTATTAAGAAATTGTCCTGGGAAATCCTCCACAGGAGGTGTTCTCGTATGCTCAGGTCTTCGTAGTATTTTTCTACGCATTAGTTTGCTACATGCAGTATTTCCCATTTTCTACATATGTTTGGTTAAAAAAACAGTGTCAGCTAAGAGTAAGAAACTACATAAGTTATATATTGAAGTAAAAGATGAAAAAAGTCCAAAAATAAAACATAAGCAGAAATTATTTGAAGAAAGAATTGCTATTTTGGAAGGTATGATCTATATCACTTTACAGGGCTGTAAAGGAAAACAAGAAAAATATTTAAATTATTGCCTAATTGGTTATTTATAAGGGCCTCAAATCCCAATAGTTGTATAATTTCTGAAGAATTATGAGATTTTTATAACTTGTTTTGCTTTAAGACTTGAAAGATTCCTACACAGTATTTTTTTCTTTTTTTTTTCACGGCAAAAGCTATCTTATAGCCCTGCATTATCAGAGACATTTGTAAAGGAAAGGGAATGTTCTAGTTTGACCTGTTAATGAATCATTATGAAGTTCTCAATTATTTATTTATTTATTTATTTATTTAATGAAGGAAACATTTCAGAACATACGAAGGGTTCACTTGTCTCTCTATAAAGCAAATCTTCTTAAGACAGAACAAAAGGTTTGCTGTGTAACAGTACAGAATGTCCTACTCTCCACCCCATTGACTTTAGCTAAAACCACTTCAGTTTCTAAAACCTTGGGAAAAGGATTTTTATTACAACTATGCTTCCTCTTTAACTTTTTGCGTTCTCCAATTATCATGTCTATTTGTGCATGAAAATAATTTAAATAAATCAAAGGCTTGGATCTAATTGCCATCCTCAACTAAGTGGTGAATTACAAAGTTTTCAGAGACGCATCATGAAGAACAAAAGGCAACAATAACAAGCTGCAGCAAAATAATTTCCACTAAATACAAGGAAAAGAAATTTCCTCATGGAAATGCTTAAGCACTAGGATGGAACAAGTTGCCTAAGGGGGTTGTAAAATATCCATCCTGAGGTGCAGGTATTGAGCAACTTGATCTATTTATAAAATGAATAGTACTTTGATGAGTTCCCTTCCAACCTAAAACCTTCAGTGCATTAATGAGAATCAACAGTCTAAACAACCCAAGTGGCCATTTTTCTAACATTCTCATATAAATGTTGCTTTCCTTATAAGACTGCAAGTCTTATTAGATAGACACAGTCCTATTCCTAAGGAATAACCACATGCATCAGTGCAGGTTAGGGGATGACCTAATGGAAAGAAGTTCCGCAGAGAAGAACCTAGAAATGCTGGTAGAAAAAAGGTTGGCCATGAGTCAACAGCGTACTGTGGACATGAAAGCCAATGGAATCCTGGGGCACATTACAAGAAGTGGCCAGTAGGTCAAGGGAGATTATAAGACGATATCACAGAATCATTGGATTTAGAAGGGAATTCTGGCGATTGTGTTGATTGTTTCTCCTGCTCAGCTGGAACATCCTGTGTTCCAGTTTATGCCTGTTACCTTTTATCCTGTCATTGGTCTCTCCACTGAAAACGGCCTGGTCCCATTCACTTGACAACTGCCCTTTCGATATTCACAAGTGTTGTTAAGATTCCCCCTCATCTTCTCCTCTCCAGGCTAAACAGTCCCAGGTCTTTCAACCTTTCCTCATGAGGGCATTGCTCCAGGCCCTTAATCATATCTGTAGCCCACTGTTGGACTCTCTAGAAGTTCCCTGGCTTTCCTGAACTGGGGAGCCCAGAACTGGACACAGTACTCCAGATGAGGGCAGAGCAGAGGAGGAGGATAACTTTGCTTGACCTGCTGGCCATTTGCTAAACTTACCTAGAAGGATGTTATAGGAAGCAGTATCAAAAGCCTTGCTGAACTCAAGGTACACAACATCCACTGCTCTCTCATTATCTACCCCATCTGTCAGGACATCATAGAAGGCTACTAGATTAGACATGTTTTCTCATTGGTAAATCCATATTGACTACTCTTGATAACCTTTTCTTCCACTTGATTGGAGATGACATCAGAAATCAGGTAGTAAGGTTTCATCCTGCACAAGATATCTACCTACCTTTCTAAACTTTTCTTTAGATAGTGGTGAAAAATAGTACTTCTAGAAGGCGTTTTATAACTACTACTTTAGATATCTATGTTATAATTAGATAAATTGGATCTTTACATACACCACCTAATCAGTGTAGCTAGGATATCTAGAACAGGAATAGAGTTTACAGATGAGTCACACTTTGACAGTTAATGGATTGCAAACTTAGTTACAAACCTACCAGCCTAATATTCATAAAAAGTAGGATATCTCATCCAAAGTCAGCCAGCTTCTTGGCTCTTGACTCTGGATGCCAAACTTTCTATTGTTTAAAGTAGACTGCTTAACATTTTAAGTACAAGACTGCCTCCTCTCCAACAAAAGACCCCAACACACTCAATAATTTTTAATCACAGTGTTTAAGATAAGGTAAATTACAGTGTTTTCTTATATAGGGGGATATAAACATAGCTTGTTATGCTAATGATCACACATAGTAAGATATCTTCTGCAACAGCTTAAATCAAAATAATAACTTAAAATTACTTAACAAGCCATCTTCATGCAGATTTCAGGCATTTTTACTTGGTTAATTATTTTACACACACACTCAGCATCACTGAACTTATCATCTATTTATTTATTTATTTATTTATTTATTTTACATAAACCACATTTCTATTCATGTCCCATATCATCAAATGTTAGATGTAATTATGTCCATGCCATTCTTTTAGTAACATAGCCTATGCGATCTTAGTTAACCCAATAAAAGACAGAAATCATTCAGCTTATCAAGTAACTATCAATACAGTAAAACAGCTAGTGTAAGTAGGTTTCCCAGTCTTTACACTTATATAGCATTACTTCATTCTGAAATAATACTGTTATGTTCAACATTATAAAAATCCCTACAACAGAAACACATGTCAGAATAATTGTATTTTTTTCTCACGGGAGCCTGGTTGAGTATACCAGAAGCTTTGAAAATCTGCTCTATTCTCCACATTTTTATATCAATGCTGAAATTCATATTAGTGTTTTAGTTCAGACCATTTTAAGAATCTATGTGCAAAACGTTGATTGAAAATGTTTCATTGAAAGAACTGTGAGACTTAAAAGCAGTTCACAAGCCTACTTGTGGTTAAACATCTGTCAGTCATGTACCATCTTAAAAGCTGTCTAATAAAAGTGTATCCCAGAGAAATCTAGAAATAAAGGAAGCACTTTCCTATTGTTCTAGGTACAACACAATGGCTGAAGTGAGGAATGTGGCCTTATGCCCAGAAGAGTCATTTTTTCATATCTTATATCTTCAGAGTGCAATTCCATAAGCATCTTCCAAGTCTGGCTTATTGATGCAATTCCCTACATAGCAGCAATCAAGAGGAACTGACCTCATGTTAGAGCTGGACAGTGGCAAGAATATGCATCTAATACATGGACAACACTTATTTCATTTAAGAAAAACAAATGTAGAGACAATTGTGGTTTTGCTTTATGAATTGTTGTTGTGGTTTTTTCTTTCACAAGAAGCAAATTCGTAATGAAAAGAAATCTCAATTTTCTTGTATATTGAGTTGATGAACAACATGGCTCTGGGAGCAGATGCCAATGGCAGCTCACAGATATTAATATGGAGCTGGACTGGGAAGTTCATCAACTTTTACCTACTTTGTATTCCAGTTTTTCCAGATAAAATAGTAATAATCTTTACCTTTTAAATTCTGTCACTCGAATCTTCTGAAGCTTTCAAATTCAAAACTAATTCAGGCAAATAAACAGCAATGGCTATCTGCCACCAAGAAAGGAGTTTTGCAAGTATAAGACATTTCCAGAAGAATCCTTGTGGCCTTTGAATTTTAGAGTAATAGATAAGTTTAATTATTGAAGAAATGTAAAATAAAGGAGGGGGGAGGGAAAAGAAGAATCTTATTGTGTGAAAGACAGCTTCATAAAACAGAATACAAATTCAAGCTTGAAAGTATGACCACTAGCTGCAATTCAGTGACAGATAGTAATGGTTTGAGAATGCAAACAAAAACAAAAACAAAGCAAAAAAAAAAAAAAAAAAAAAAAGTTGTTTACAATAAGGTTATAACAGAATCATGGAATCATATGATAGCTTGGGTTGGAAGAGACCGTAAAGCCAAACAAGTTTCAGCCTCCTTGCTGTGGGTAAGGCTGCAGCCCGCTACATCAGACTGGTCTCATCCAACCTGGCCTTGAATACCTCCTGGGATGGGGGTCAAACACAGCTTCTCTTGACAATCTGTTCCAGTGTCTCACCATCTTCTAAGTGAAGAATTTGCTTTCTAATATCTAACCTAAATCTCTCCTGATTTAGTCTTATCACTACCTGTCTATGCAAAAAGTCTTCCTCCCTCCTGTTTATAAGCTCCTTTTAAATACTAAAATGATGCAACGAGGTCTCCCCAAAGCCTTTTCATCTCCTAGCTGAACAAAACCAAATTAATCAGATTTTCTTCATAGGAAAGGTTCTCTAGCCCTCTGATCTTCTTGGCTCTCGTCTGTACCCACTCTAACAGCTCCAAATAATACTTGTCCTGGGTTCTCCATACCTGGATGCAGTACTCCAGAGCAACCTCACAGGAGCAAAGTGGAGGAGACAATCACCTCCCTCAACCTCTCATTTTATGCAGCCCACGTTTACACTTCATAGACAAAATTTATAAACAGAGAGAGAAAAAATGTTATTTAAAGGAAAATTACAAAGTAATAAATAAGAGATATAAGAATCAGTCATCATTCTAAGAAAGAAGAAACTCAAATGAAACAAACTTTTTACCTCACAGAAGTAATAATGATAATAATAATAATAAAAATCAAAGCTATCTAATATCAACAGCTAAATGATTGCTGAAGGGCTTTGGCATCTTGGCCTTGCCCAAGCTAGTAAGAATGAGTAAAACATTCCCAGAGGGAAAAAAAAAAAAATCTATGAAAGGTAAATCCCACATGAAAAGGAGGAAATAATGCAGAATGTGGGAAGTAAAGAGAAGCATAGCAACTGTAGATATAATCTTATAAAGGGATTGTCATGCTTGAATGTTAATACAGTAGTTCTATGCTCAAATTATGCTTATGACATAATCAGAACTACTAGTAAGTGTCAGATACTGTATTTCACAGAGGGTCACACCAATATGTCAGGTATTGATAATGCACAAAACTAAAGGTGTAATGTGACATTGCACTATGCTGGTAATCAGTGAAGAATCATATCCTCTCTGACTTACCCCTGCAGATCCACGTTTCTCCCACTATAACTCTAAATAAATTTGGATCTGTAGAAGAAAGGGGAACTACAATGTAGTTTCACAAAATCTCAGGTATGGACCATCAATAGATCAGGAGATTCTAGTGAGAAAAAGATCGATTTATCTGTTTCCTAGAATCAGTAGATCTTGGTGAGATCTCTGATGGAGCACTTAAAAGCCCTGTTAAAACTGAAATTCCTGGAAAGAAAGGAGATGTTTAAAAAGTAATGATTCATTTTGTTTCAGCAAACCATAATTACATCTGGAAAAAGCAGAAGAAAAATGATGATAACAGCTGGTGTTGAAACATTTAATGTTTGTAGTAGTTCTCAGTTCATTCAGGTAGATGAGGCTTAGGCAGGGGAGGCTAACCACAGAGATATAATGCAGAGATTCGAGAAGTGTTGCTCATTACATAAAAATGAAACATCAGCAATGCGTTTCTAAGCAGAGAGCATAGCAAACAGAAAATACAGAAGTGCTCGTGTGTGAAGAACTAATGTAACAATTCAGGGACAAACTGAATCCTTGATAGCATCAGATCATGATAGGAATCTGGAACAAAACAGCCAAAAGGTGAAATTAATGTAAGACTCTGATTTAACTCCTGATCAGCAATTACAATTTGTCTGGCAAAGTTACATAGATTAGACAAACTCGTGGACTTCAGACTGTGCCTGGAGAATTACAGACATGACAGAGAATCCAAAATACTGCAAGTAAGGACACCTGAGGCAGAAAAGCATCCAAAGGTCAAAATCAGAATCTATTGAAACTAGAACATGATGTTTCACACGCTGTGGTAAACAGCTGGAGTCAGCTGAAACAACTAAGCCCCAGGATATGGCAAAACCAGAACTAATATACTTACTGCCATCTGACAGCAGTTATCTTTATTTTTCAAAGGAACCACTCTCCTCACTCCCACATTGTCACAGGACTGCATGCAGGGCATCTCTAAGATTAAATCTCACATTCCTATTTGGTTGTAATTGGCATCTGGGTCACGCAGATTTGAATTTTTACACTGTGCTAAGTTATGTGTTAACTACTGGGTTGCTAGATGTTTAGCTAGAAACAAAAGATAGAGGAGAATGCATAATGGAGAAGTTCTTATGCAAGCTAGCTAAAACTAGTTTTTAATGTGGTATCAATGCAGAAAAGACTAAGCAGTTACAATTTACTTACTGAAAAATCCCAGATTTAACTGCTTAATTCTCAGTGAGTTGACTGCTTTCTATTCATGTAACTGGAGGGGAAAATTTTCCTATAAAGAAAATGAGGCGTTGCATAATGGGCAGAACTGGATGGAATGTCTTAGTAGAGCATTTTTAGGGTCCTTGTCTGGAGAGCTAAAATATCTATATTACTTGGGTAGTCTTTATCCTTGAACCTTCTACTCCTTCAAGAATCTCAGAAAGTCCTATCAAAGTTGTGGGTTGAAAGGATCCATTTAAGTAATTTCTTTCAGAATGTTGCTTTCAGAATTCACAAAGAATGTGAAAATTTTGACTTCTATTGTCATTTAAAAAAAAAAATAAAAAAGAAGAAAATTGAACTCCAGTTTCCCATTTCCCAAGAAAATGCTGAAGTGTTTAAACAACTTGGCCATAGCACAAAAGGTAGAAGAACAATACAGTTTCAGCATATATTTCTCACAAGATATCACCACGTGACAGTAAGAGGTACTTAGATAGGTAAAGCAGCTAGATCAGATAAGTTTTTAAAAACCAGGAAAGGCATACACTGACAAAAATTCCCTTTGATAGTCCAGGAGGACTGCTTACATACCTTTTTCTTTTTCTTCTTCCTGCAATCATATTTGAAATGAAATGGGTACCTGAGTAAACTTAGAAGTATTGAAGGTCTTCCTTCAATCCTGTGTAATTTATTGAAGCCTGAGATCTGTCAAATTTTCTATGGCTATGATGAGGAGTATTATGTAGAATAATAAAGTCTCATGCAAGGCACACATTATTATAACTATTCTTGAGCAGTATAAACACATATAGTCAATCTATTTGTTTCCCAAATAGCTTATACACTTTGATATGTATTGTATGTATTGGTAATCACAGTAATTTTATTTATTTATTTGTTTATTTTGCTATTATATTGCAGTATTTGGAGAAAGACAAAACATTTTAAAATATGACCACTCTAAATAGATACAAATTCATTTCTAAAAGGAAAAAAAAAATGAGAAAGTGGTTATACGAAGACAAGACTATATATGAAAAGTAAATATATCATAATAGTTTTACATATCAATTACAAGATGTATGAGGAAGCTACAGTCTTTATGCAAACGAGATACTCTATAGTTTCAAAATGAGTACATTTTTAACTTTCATTTTGGATAGCTTTTATCATATTCACACTTTCCTACATTGCCAGAAATAATGAATAACTTCAAAAGGTAATATTTTTAAGTTGAAAAGACTTACAAGTGAATTTAAATGTAAAAGAAAAAAAGAAAGGAAAAAAAAAAGGAGGAAGAAAGAAAATTGTAGAAAAGAGGAAAATATATAGCAATACAACCGAATTGCCTCTAGCAAATGCTTGTTTTCTAATATGGTATACAATGCACAAAGGTATGCAACAGCAGTTTTGATATCTCTGAAAACTGCACATAAGTATAGTAAACATCACATAATAGAAAAAGAACCAGTAGCAACTGGAGTTATCAGCTGACACAAAGAAACAAAACAACACTTACTAGTGTCTCAGAAGAGTAGATACCTTGAGTCAAATACCAAGAAACAGGTTTCCCCGTAAGCAAATTTCAGACAGTTGAATACACGCTCCTGAAGCCAGTTTACAGTTGCTTTTAGATTTGTTTCCATTATTAAAACAGACCATTTTTACACTGTCTTGGTCTCATAAATTATTCCTACAAACACACATTAACAATTTTGAGTTATTTGCATAGTAATACCCTATACATACATAATTATTTGCAAGATCAGACCACTGAACTAGGTTAGAACGTTTCCCTCTGCTCACAAGCAGAAACTTAGCATACTACAGAGAGTCAAAAGCGCTCATCATTTGTGAAGAATAATGCCTCAAATTCACAGATAATAATTTGTGGCCAATCTGTGATGTGAAATGACAGGGTTTAAAGAGCAAGCATTTAAAAATCAAGAACTGCATGAAGAACTATTTTGAAGTTAACATTTTTATGTCCTACAATTAAGCACATGGGACTAATGAAAGAATAATTTTTCAGATAGTTGAACTATTGCTAATGCCTTGCTTTTCTGAAGTTTTTCTGATTTACTTATTTTCAGACAAAATAATAAAAAGGGGTTGGAAGGGACTGCAAGAGATCATGAAACTCAACCCCTCCTGAAGCAGATTCCCTGGTACATTCAGTGCAAAATATTTTTGGGAGTTTTTTACTCTTATAAAAATGAAAGGCATATTTTTCACTTGAGAGTGCTTAAAAATAAACACCAGCATAATGTCTGTTCAAGCATGGAAAGTGACGAAAATAGAAAGAACATTTTAATAAGTCACACAGATAGGCATCTAGACTGGTCTTGAGCATCTCCATGGAAGACTCCACAACTTCTTTGGGCAATTTGTTCCAATACTCCATTACTCATACTGTAAATAAGTTCTTCTGCATGTCTGTATAGAACTTCCTATGTACAAGTTCTAGGCCATTACTCCTCGTCCTCTCACTACACTGAGAAGGGCCTGGCCTCATCCTTTTGCCTCCCACATCCATTTAATTATTTATAAGCAAGAATAAGATCCTCTCTCTTTCTTCTTTACCCCAGGCTGAACTGAACCAGGTTACTCAGCCTTTCCTCACAAGGAGAGGTGCACCACATCCTTTATCATCTTTGTGGCCCTCCATTGGACTCCTTCCAGGAGATCTCTGTCTTTTTTGAACTGAATCCTAGGATTTTTCTTGGATGGGTATAGCATAGTAGCAAACTGAAAGCTGTCAAAAGGTCTGCAGAACTCTTGAGCTAGGTCTGTCTGAAAGTAGGCCACCGTATAAAACAAACTAAATAGATTTCCGTCTATGCTTAATTGCATATAAACAATCAAAGGAAGACAGAACAGATGAATTTTAATGAGGGACATGAAGTCAACAAAGAAAATTATGTTTCTTCACTATAGAAGCAAGGTATCATTAAAATAAAGAAGGTACTACAAGTTATAACAAAATAAATTAAATTGCATGTAGCTGCAGATATGTGTATAACATCTCCCACAGTGTTACCAAAACAGTGTTCTTTGGGTCAGATGGATGTGAACAGGACAGGATGTGGCCTGCCAAGTTCAAGCAGAAAAATATTGCAGACCTGTTGCTGTAAATTGTAACTAGCAATAAAAGCAGCAGACCTGTCCAGGCTAGAGAAAAAATTAACTATAAAAGTCTGCTAAAATATCTGGAAAACACAGAACCATATTTTTCACAGCAAGGAAAATGCAATGAAATATAGACAACATTCTACAGATTTCTTCAGGAATGTGTCATGAGTGTCAAACCATAGCACTTTTTGGCAATTGATTATTTAGTAAGCAACAACTAATCATGAATAAGTGCTGAATATGTGATCCTAAAGCTGGCTGTAAATTGTAGCTCTTTGGTGTCATGACAATACCAAAATGCTTCCAGTAACAGCAACCAGCTATATCATTTAGTGATATTTCTAGACTGTGGGATAAAATTCTCCTTTGGCACTGATGATCTGCATAAGTCTGCAGATACCCTCTACTTTGAGCCCTTTTTTTTAGTGCATTTTGTCCTGAGCTTCACCACTGAAGTACTGATTTCAAAGAAGAGATTCTTTGTATTATGTTATTCATCTATTAGCCTTGGACATTAACTAAAGTCACTACCTGCCAGACCATCTTTTTAGTCACTACTATAATTAGTGATTTTCTGTTTTGCCTGCCACACAGTTCAATTAGATTGTTACTGTTACTCCACTGTAAAGGCAATACTGCTCTTTCAGTTGTAAGACACATCGTGCTTTATTCTTGAAACTTTTATGTCATGTGAAAAAAAAAAATTACCTTTCTTTTTTGTTTGTTTCTATGTTCAGGATAATTTTCCAGTAGTGAAGGTTGCTTGCTTTGTTTAAATATACCCCTGATCACAGACTAATGCAATGAATATATAAAGAGAGACACAAATTCAAGAAATAAACTCTATGACAGCAGCATACTGATAGGCAGTTTCAGATACTCAGAAATGTGTTGACTCTGCATATAAGGATAGGTAGTTTTTTTCATGATAAAAGTATGCATGATTCATCCAAGGATACAATTGCTCCAGTAAAAAGAGGCTAAACCTTTTTAAGAATTGCACCTTTAGTTCACAGATTTTTAGGATGTGGTTGAGTTCATTCTAAAATGAGTAATCCGTTCCTCTATCCTGGCCTGAGATACTGGATATTTTCTCCTACAAAATGTAAAGTAGAATTACTTGAACCATTTGTATTCATATGAGGTCTATCTTACTTTTTATTTGGCTCATGAACTTCTAGTTGTGGCTAACACTAAAAAGCCAGAAGAGGTAATGTTTTTAGGCCAACAAGTGTAACTATTTGTAATTATCACTCAGATCATAAAATGTAGTGATAGATGATAGAATGTAAAAAATAAAAATCATTTTCTCCTACTGTCTGTCAAGGATTCTGAAGAAGTAACATTCATTACAGCTTAGAATTCTCAGGAATTTTGAGATTCATGATTCTGAAGTGATATAGGACAGAAACCATTACAGTATATTCTTATATATATTATACTACATTTGATGTATATGCATATATAAACATTTTCTTTTTTTCATAACGGAATAGTGTTATTGCGGTGTTACAGATCTGAATGATTTTTACTGCTACAATGAAGATTGTTTCTATAAATGTGATTTTTTTATAGTGGTGTCTTATCTAAACACGTGCATTTACATAGATATTTTATTTAAGTTTTTCCTTAGGTACGTATACAATATTGAAAGGAATATTCAGAATGGAAAAATGTTAACTATTCTTGCTATGTAAAAATCAGAGATAGAAGCAGTCACTGTTCCAAATGTTGGAAGGTAATTAGATTACAAAAATGAACACATATTTCTGTTTGGTAATTACTGTACTTTCCTTAAAAGAATATTTTTATTCTTAATATTCTTAATAAAAGAGGTAATGCTGGACAGTTTCAATGGCATGCCTCGATTTCCACTGTTACTCTCTTTTATGTAGTACGATGTTGATGATATCAATTTATCAGAAGTGGATGATGATACATTTTCTAAAATATAATATACATTCCAAAAACTGATCTACAATGAAATACATTGGAATCTTCTAATGAAAAGGTGAAAAGAAAAGTTACACAAATACCCACTTGGATGATACACTGTGTTAATAGCATAAATAAGCCTTGGTCTCAGGGACACTGCTGAGCATTTCTTGTGAATCTAACTTATAATCAGCATCATTCTTATCAATGGCAGTAGGCTCTGGACTTACAACCTCAAGAGTTTCAACCTCACAACTATGACTAGAGAAATAGATAATTCTCTTCTACTATCTGCTAGCATAATTAAATGAGACATAAAGCCTGCTTAGGCTCAGGTTCATGCTGGGGATGGCCATGCACTGTAGAGACATTGCCATTCATGTGTATAATACAGGACCAGGGAACTCTTCTTAGTTCCCAGATCTGCTTGTACACCCATGCTGTTTACAGTGCCCAGCTGGTTTGGGACCGGTGCAGATCTCCATCTACCATCCATTATCCTACATTCATAATAAGAGCTTCAAGTTCTGATTTCCACAGAGCAATAAATAAGTGAGTAGAGAAGTGAGACCTGTGGTAAGATCTGAAAAGATGCAAGATATGGAGAGGGGGGATCCTACTGCCATACATTCCAATGCACTCCAGTAACTAGATTCAGATTATCTTGGGTATCACTTCACTTCACCTGTTCATTAAACTCCCATTGAGACTATAAACAACATGTCACATCTAAAATAGTCATCATTTTCTTTGTTATTACCCTAAACTAACAGCTTAGAAAACCCAGAAACTGATGAAAATTAATCACTGTTGAAGTTTGGTTTTGGATATCTACCTCAGCTAAGTCAAATTTGGATTATCTTAATCTATATGTACAAATTGGAGGACCAGATTATTTTTTCCTCTCTGGTATATTGGAAAGGATTGTCAAATTATTGTAAAAAGAGGAGATAATGTTCTCATAGGTATAGCTTTAATGATTCTTCCAGTGTATATCTCCTTTTAAACAAGGTTGGATTCTCAGTTGTTGTTGTATATAAACATAGAAATAATAATAATAATAATAATAATAATAATAATAATAATAATAATAATAATAAAAAAAAAGATTATGTTTTCTAATTTCTCACCAATCTGATGCAATTATTTACAAGCTTCAGAGTTTATATCAGAACTGTAGCATAAAAGTCACCAGGCATATATTCTTATATTTATATAAACAAGCACACGCATGTATATATTAGAAAAAATAGAATAGGGAAATAGATAAATGTAATGAGTTTATTTTGTTTTTTTCTTTTAGTGTAAATTATTCCTTGTTTAAGTATACAGTTAACACAAAATCTTCACAAATCTCAATGATTTTGTATATTTTAGCACATCATTTTTCAGTTGTTATTTTTATTAATCTTTACTATTTGCCTTTTTTTTTCTTTTAATTAGTAAAGCTCATTTCACTCCCTCAAGGAATAGGAATGCATTTCAAGTGACCAGTCACAATAATTACAGCTAGCAATCCAGAGAAATATATATAACTTGTTCACACAGTGACATGATAAATTAGAAATTAGTAGCTCTTTGGGTATGTATGATGACCCAGATTCTATTACTTTAGAGATGCTACAGTGTAGGTATCTACATCTGTTTCTCATTACAGCCAATGAGAGAGAAACACTGATTTAAGATGCAGCACAACTGACCTGTTTTAGATAACTAGCTCGGGACAGTGCTTTGAAATACTCCTTAGAAATTCCCATTTCTTCTGGATGATTCACGCTATCTTGCACATTCTCACATTTAATTAGTTGGATTTCACTCTAAGGTATTCCCTACACAGTGTCTGCAGTGCAAAACAGCTATAAACTCTAAAGCAGATGTCCCCATGATAATGATCCTTTTCCCAAGCAGTACAGAAAGATACAACTTCTTCATAATTTTCTCAGCATCATGGGAATGGCTAGGTGAAGCAGGTATGACTAGTTAATGACTAGACCATTAGTATTATGTTCACTGGGGACTGTAGTTCTTTCTAACCAACTGTTTAGATTTTTGGCATGCCAAAATTAATCTCTATACATGATAAAATTGTTAAATTTTTAACCTCTCAATAGAACATCCCAAAAATTATGGTCTACAAGATGGACTATTTCTCATACTTTTCTATTCCTGTCTCCATAGATCTTTAAACTTCCATTTAACATGATAACAACAGGATGTTGTTAAACTTACACTATATACAAACCTGAAGGAAAGCAGTAGAGCTGAGAATTTGGCTCTTTCAGGCTCAAAGAAAACCATTCCGAGCCTAGAGCATTCACAATTTGCTAACACTTATTAGACAATCCTACAATATTGGGCAATTATGGAACATTCATTAAAGGAAGACACAGTGGAAATTTATGGAATTCTTTACATCAATCTATCTCATTCTCCCCATGTTTTGATACACTATAATTTATTCCCTATAACATAAGATAATCATTGGCAATGCTGGTTGAGACACGTAAATTCTTATTTCCATTATTTGAGAATATTTGGATGGTAAGGCAATCAAGAAAGAAGCAGCTTTTATTCCTGGTTAGTCATGTTTCCTTAAAATTTGGTTATTTGCTCTTGATAGAAGAGACCCCCAGATGTTTAAATTAAGAAAAATATTTTAAAAATATACCTATTCAGCACAGATTTTTCATAAAAAGAACTGTTATAAGATCATGAATGCAAAAGGTTAAAGTGGTTGTCTTTAATCTGGAATTCCATGTTTTACTTTCCTATAGGTAAAAGGGCTAATCCACTTATGAATGAGTAATTTATATGGCTTTCCAGTCTTTTAAGGGGGGATGACATGAGGATATGATAAATACTCTACATAAACTCATTCCCCAAAACAGGAAAAGATAAAAATCCAAATTGAAACTATCTGCACTACCAAGTGCCATGACTCTTAAGAAACAAGAGGAGATCCTAAGGACTACAATGACCTCTTTTTTGGATGTATTCAAGATAATGAAAGGAAATACTACTTATAGGGTTTTTTGTTTGTTTGTTTGTTTGTTTTAAAGAAGTAATGAATTTTGTTGTGGACAATTCTGCAGATAAATTTCCTGGAAGAAGAAAAAGGAAAAAAAAAGGAAAATAAGAACAAAAGAAGTGCTTTGTTGTTGTTCTTGTTTATGCATTTGTTCTTAGAGGAAAATTATAACTGTGAGCAAATAGAACAAAATACATCTGTGTAACTGGGGCAAAAACATGATGAAGTCCAAAAAGTTAAAAGGCCAAAGTATAGAAGAAAGAAATAAATACACAAAGATAATGTCGGTTAGATGAAGGAAAGCTATTTCTGCACTATCACCAGGACTGTGCTCAAAAATCAGTTGAGATACTGTGAGCAGTGATAAGAGAGGCAAGAATAGCTATTGGTTGCTGATTGGAGAAGTGTCAAATGAGGCAGGAGTGATGAACTGCTTTTATTGGTAATGAAGAAGAGAGAAACTTTTATTTTCATGCTTCTGATGAGAAATAAAGGAAAAGTATTATGTAGCAGAGTGGTTCCTGCAGACTTGTAGGAAGGGAGCAGGACTACTATCACATTCTATGAACCATTACTTGTGCAGGGTTAAATGAGAGTAGTTAAAAGCAGAAAGTAGAACTACATGAAAGTAGACATAATTCTTTTTTTGGATCACTAATTAACAGATATGAAAGGTTGCAGAATTAAATAATAAATGTATTATATGCTTTTTAAATAGGGATGGCTACAAAAATCAAACAAACAAACAAAATCAATGTGACATTTAGTTTAGAAACTTCCTCCAAATATTTAATAGGGTAGAAAAAAACTGTTATTTGAACAGATGAAAACCAAAGGAAACCTTTTAAATCTGACTGTTCAGTAGAACATGAGATTTAAGATGGAAAATATTGAAAGGCGTTGGGAATTGAAACACAAAGCACTGGTATATTTCAGGTAGAGGAATATCACTGTTAAGTCAATTAAAAAAAAAAAAAAAAGAGAGAGAGAGAGAGAGAGTTTCTTCTGTCAAAGATACAGCAGCACTCTACGTTTTTTCTGCTTTTATTGCCCCACCTTCCTGATAAGTGTTGCACAACAACTGTACTCCCTTAAAGCCCAGAGTAATTCAGTCAGATTTCTCTCTGGAATACATTTCTGTTGAGTCAAAACATCATGATCTCTGCAAAATTTTCTTATTTTTTATTTTATGGAAAAATCCCTGATCTGTGTATGACTTGTTAAAGGATACTGATGATTTTTGGACAACCTTCTGTGATTTTAAGACAGCAATGGGACATAGGGTTAGCCATATGTATTTGTCAATAGTTTACAGGCTGATTCGGTCCGGTTCCGTGACTAGCGGGGCGGAGGGATCCGCAGATCCGCACCTCCGGAAAAAGGCAACAGGGGACCCCAAAATAATTAAAAACAGCAGCAATGATCTGAGGAGAAACAAACTAGTTTACTAAATATATTATCGGAATGCAATATAACACACTATGATACAATATAATTAAAATTGAAGTTAATAAGTCAAATATAATGAGAAAGAGAATGTCTGAAAGGTGGATAGGCCTCACCACAATGCTGAGGTGAGATGCGCAGCTCAGTTGAGCAGCAGGGAGACGGGAGGAGAGCCAACGACAAAGAGCAGGCGAAGAAGAGTGCATCAGGTGACCTTGCCTGTTATATCTCCTCACTGTGACCGCAAAGTCCCCTGGGGAATGTAGTTCTTCTTCTCTTCCAGGCAGGTACCCAGAACTTGAGCATTAACAGTTAAACTTCCAGTGCCCCACATGATGTTATGATGTGGAATACCGAAAACCAAAAATCACAAAACCATGACAATATTCCACTTTGATCAGTCTCCTAGTTAACAACAGAAAAGGTCTGAATAATATAAGAAAGCTTTAATTCTCCACATAGACAGTTTTTGGACAAAACATAAAGTTACCTCCTAATATCACTATTCATCTACTGTAGTGATTTGACATCTTAGGGTTATTTTAAGTTTCATAAAATGAAGGAAATTGTAGGCATTAGTAACTCTAATGCTTTGCAAACGTATGAAAGAGTACAAAATGGCACAATATATGCTGCTCTCAGTATTTCGTAACCATACAAACTGTTCATGAAGTATTCTGACCTATCCAGATGCTCCCCAGTCCTGACATAATAATTCTAAGAAGACTTGCAGAAGAATGGAAAAGAGCCAATTTAAATCATTTTTATTCCTAGATCACACAATTTTTCTTAGTTGTTGTAATGTCCCATCCAAATTGAGGTCACATATCCTAGAGAATTACTGCAGCACGATAACAGGTTACATCAGCTAATTTCTGTCTTAAATCATAACTCATGATATTGTGGGTTTTACTGGGGTAACCACAAAGAACTCTGCTGAAATGAACACTGTTAAAAGAAGAGAATCTTTAGCTTTGTTCTTCTGTATGATATTTTCTAGACAAATCCAGTGGAATTTATTCATACGGTGTGTGAAGCAATCTGTAGAGAGTCTTCTGTCGTCTTTGATAAGTTACATGTTCAAAATAGAATATCAAGTAGTTTGTTGCGATCGTTGATCAGTGACAAGGTATCTTTTCTTTTCTGTTTGGAGCCCTAATTTCTACCGGATAATAAAAGTGATGCACTCTTTAACACCCCCTCCTACAAATTCTGTCTTTGAGTTCATAAATCTACATAGACTAAGCTAAGTGGATTTTGATATATCAGGGAAAGGGTGAATTATTTGGCCTTGAAACATTACTTTTTCTTTCTTGTTTGCCTGCGGAGAGAATAGTGTCACTTTATGAAGACAGTACAAAAGAAATAATTTCAGGAGGCACCTTGTCATTTACAAATAGAAGGACTCACACTTAGTTTAGCTGCAGGTCACAGTGTCTCTGTTGAAATCCCTAATACATTGCATACAAAAGCACCTCTCCATCAATTACCTACCAGAATACTCCATGCCTCAATTCAACATCAGCAGCAGGTAATTGAATATTTCCTGCTTTTAAAATAATTTTGCAATTATTCAATTTAAGAGGCAGCAACATTTACTTTTTATATTTGCTCAGTTTTTCTTGAAGGCAATGGAAGTTATGCTCACCTATATGAATGTTAAATTTGAGATCTTCAGATTTCTAAGATTTCCACACTTGCCCTTTTCAAGACACACATGCAATGTAATTGAAATTTATTGATTCAAGAGAATTCATACATTTTTTTTCTTTTTCAACTTGTACTTTCATTTGTGTTCCTAGCCAAACTTTGTCAAAATTAAATGTCTTTTTTACTTGTAGAAGAGATATTAAACTACACAAGAAAGGGATAAGTTTATTCAGGATGAAATCATCTCCTGTCAGGTCTCATCAACTCTAGACTATAGATAAGGCTTGTATAGGACCATTGACCAATCAAGTATGTTTTGTATAAGACAGACTTTTTGTGGAGTTGTGACTGATTTATTTCTCCTAAATACAGAAGAACACTATTTCATCTTCGAAATCTCTCCTTGCTATCCTGTTTCTATTCACCATGAATTGGTGGATGAGAAGCTGGACATGAGCCAGCAGCATGTGCTTGCAGCCCTGAAGGCCAACTATATCCTGGGCTGCATTAAAAAAGGAGTGGTCAGCAGAGAGAGGGAGGTGATTTTCCCCTCTACTCAGCTCTTGTGAGGTCTCATCTGGAGTACTGCATCCAGGCCTGGGACCCTCAGCACAAGGAAGATGCAGAGCTCTTGGAACAGGTCCAGAGGAGGGTCACTAAGATGATCAGAGGGCTGGAGCACCTCTCCTGTGAGGAAAGGTTGAGAGAACTGGGCTTTTCTAGCTTGTAAAGGAGAAGACTCCAGGGAGACCTCATTGCAGCCTTCCAGTACTTGAAGGAAGTATATTAACAGGAAGGGGAACAGCTGTTTATGTGGGTGGATAATGATAGGACATAGGAGACTGGTTTTAAACTGAGACAGGAGAGGTTTAGGTTAGATATTTGGAGGAAGTTTTTCACCCAGAGGGTGGTGATGCACTGGAACAGGTTGCCCAAGGAGACTGTGGATGCCCCATCCCTGGAGGCATTCAAGGCCAGACTGGATGTGGCTCTGGGCAGCCTGGTCTAGTGGTTGGTGGCCCTGCACATAGCAGGGGGGTTGAGACTAGATGATCTTTGAAGTCCTTTTCAACTCAGGCCATTCTATGATTCTATGAATCACAAGAGGCAAAAGTAAATAAACGTTTAATTAGCTAATACTTCATAATCCTCTTTGCGATCTGTGCTATATTTTCACTACTTAATCCAGAAGCATTCCATTTGAAAACAACCTTAGTTGTTTTCTTAAACTTACATAAAAAATGTAAGTACTTGCTTTGGAAGTTTCTCTCTATCAATTTTGAAAAGTAGAAAAGACTGCAATCCTTAGTTTTTTTATAGGGCTCAACTGATCAGCCCCCTGCTCCAGAAATGATAATCATGACAGAATGCTTAGAGTGCCATCCTGTATTTGTAGTTTCTTTTTCGTTTTTTGTTTTGTTTTGTTTTTATTTTTTTTATACTGCCTCAGTTTTATTGTTTTCATTCCCTTTTGTGCAAATGGACAGAAAAAATCATTTCACTGATATTTGTCACTCTTGCAAAGCAGCAGTTTTGTTCACTGGCATAAGAATTCAGAAATACATTTCAGGTGTTTTGTACCCCTTGGAGTACCTGTCACTGTCAGTAGAACAAATAGAAACAAGGCAAAAAAATGCAAAACAAACTTCAGTACATAGATAATACAGGTGGGATAGAGACAGAAATTTTTAATTTTGCAAAAGGACTGAAATGTAATTTAGTCCTCAGAATCAAAACACGATAACATTAAGTCTGGATCTTTCATAAATTTCATTGATACCGCAAGAGAGGAATCTTGTAATCTCTTCTTAAAGGAGCTCACAGACTATTCTAACCTCTGCTGTTTGTATAGTTCCGTGTGCAGTAAGATATCTTTCTCCACAGTCAAGCTAAGAGTAGAGCTAGGTTGTGGAAATTACCTGAATGAAAAAATAACCCTTCAAAAGTAACAAGCAGGTAAGATTGAAGGTGGGATTAGAAGCAATTTCCACCATTGTTACCAATGAAGATCAGTGTGTTACCACTTACAAGAAATGGAAGATCATATTCTAATGAAGTCCAGAAATGAGAAAAAAAAAAAAAAAAAAAAAAGTATACAATTATATATCTTCAGTAGAATATGAAAAACACTAAGCTGAATTAACTCTATAAATCTCCTATTGCTGTTTACTGTTATTAGGAATATGACCAGATGGAGAACCTACTTATACAGAAATGAATTGTAGCTGAAAATGAGGGCAAAATCTTTCCCTAGAAAAAATGGAAAGCACAGAAGAAATTTCTCAGTTTTTCTAAGATTTCCTTAGACAAAGATCCTATTTATTATGTGTTTTTCTTAAATAGGGCTGTTATTGTCTGGGCATTTTACTTGTTTAAACTTTGTCTCACTATTTAAACAATTAAAATGAAGAGACCTTTCGTCAGTTTTGAATTTTTTTTATGCAGGCACATATCCTCTGTCTTAAGCAGGAAATGAAAATAAATATATAGTAACTTGGCTTAAACCCAAGTCAAGAGATTTTTTCTTGCTCTTTCACTCACTGTGGTTTTATGCACTTTCCTTTACTGCTGATATTGCTAAAGCCCAGGATAGGTACAATTCTGTGGCTGTGTAAAAGACCCCCTACAATACTTAGGGATGTGATAAAAATGTAATGGGATTTCTCTGAAACTGTCAAGTTTTTTCCATGTTATACACCTCGCTGACATATTAACAAGGATCAACCTTTTTCTGCATTGGTAGACAGCTAATTGCGTTATTACTTCATTACGAGGCAAAGGAGAAAGTAACAGTTTAAAGTCTAGGGTCAAGTGAAATCTATCTGAGGCTCTATGGGTAATTAGATTAGGTTACAAGAGTCAAGCGAATACTCATTAGTTGCAGGATGAATACTCAGCATGTATGTAGAAACGCACATTTCTGCTGCTTCCAAACTTGACTAGTATTGATGTACCAGTCACATTACAGGTACTATTTTCTTCCTGACAAAGGAATAATTGATTTGTAATAATCTTTAATGTATACCATCAAAACTTTCTGAAGTAACTCCTTTAGAATTCTAATAGAATTAACCCTACTTTCTGCCTGCGTTATTGCTGACCTTTCCCAGACATTTTTTTTAAAAACTACATTACATTACATTATATTACTGAAAGCTGTAATAGTTGACATAATCTTATTATGTAACATCATTCAACTTTGTACAGTGCATGATGGGCATATATATGTCTGCAACCTTTATATCTCAACTGTGAATCATAAGACTTAAAAGTCTGAAAGGGATTGTCCAGAACACTACATAATACATAGTTATAATTTCTATCAAAAAACTGCATTGCATTTACTTAGCATCAGACATTTCTCATCTCTCTCAGTCATTAGCATTTTGTACCAAATGCTTATACAGATTTCATGTTATATTGCAAAATTTCCCTCCTATAAATAGTGCCTTATGTAAAGAATTCAGAACCAAATAGTACAGAAATGGCTGCATAAAATTAAATAGAAACGACTGTATAGATAAGTTTTCCTTTTTCAGGAGTTGAAAATAGATTCATCAGTTCCATAGTCACTACTGACTTCAGCAGTCTCTTGTCTTTGAGATCCAGTCATTTTCATGGGCTGCCTAGCCCTTCACACATGCTAAGCCAAAGTAATAATTAAAAAAGTCTTCTTAATGCATAGAAAACATGTGGACATCCCTTCAACTCTTCTTAGCAACTGATGGAACTGAATGAAACTGCAAACTTTTCCCATTGTTTTAGACAGCAACAAAATAAAATTGAACAGATGTTTTTGTTTCCCATTCTTTCTCAAGAGTTCCATTTTAAATCTTCAGAATTTTTCCAGCTTTAAATATGTAGAAAACTACTTCTGATTTTGAACATACATGTAATTCAAATACACATTGTGAAATTCCATTCCATTGAAGGCAATTAAGGTTTAGTCATAGAATTCTATGAGACCAGCATTTTGCTTTCATCTTAATAGCAAAGGATTAATATCATTCCATCAAATATGCAGGTCAAATTTCTTCGAAGATTTGATTAAAGTATGTTTTTTAAAAAAGCTATCACAATTTAAAACACATTCATTGTCGTAATATATTTTCTTGCATTTTTTTTTTAATTCCAGATCCCTTTTATTTCTTCTTTCAAATTTCTAGTACTAAAATTCTATGATTCTATGAAAAGAATTAATAATATTGGCAATCTTCTGCAGAAAAGATTTTCTATCTGGAAAGATGAGAGCCAGAAATGTTCACCTGGCTATTTTGTTCACACACGAACCAGATGTTGAAAATTGCTTGAATATGAAAGAAGAAAAGAGGTTTGAGAAGGTAAAGTTATTTTGAAATTCCATTTCATTAAGTGAGCTTGCATCAGAAATAGAAAGAGTGACGAAGGTGGAAGGACATTTTGGAATACAAAAAAACGAGGTTTTTTCAGTAAGGACTTTGAAAAATACATGACTCATACACTCTGGAGCAAGATATTAACTATACATTCCAGTGGAAATTTTCATATTTAGGACTGTCTACAATTTTGACGACATATTATGGTTATGAACATCATCTTGTGTCCATGTGGTCTGTGACCGACAACTAGAAGGTTAGAAATAAAGTGTCTTGGCAACAGACATACCAATTTTCAGCAACTCGATGTCAGAAAACTTTTTGCAAAGTATGCCAGGAAGACAATAAATCCACTGTACAATTTTTTTTCCTACAGTCAGGAAGGAACCTAGCTCCTTCCAAAAAATGATTCAACATAAGTTTCCTTATGTGGAGAAGAATCTAAGCTACCCTTTAAGTTCCTTGATTGCCTTATTTATCATACCGAGGCTTTATCATTGCCTCGTAAAACAAGTTATCACTCCAGAGTTTTCAACATACCCTGCTTCAGCTACTGAAAATCAAGTCATCCACTTAGGGAGTAATGCCCTGTACAACTTGCTGCCCACATATACGAATCAATTAGCAAATTTAAATGCTGAATGCATATATCAGTTCTTGTATACTCCCATTTCTTTATTATCTGAGTATCTCAAAAGAAATTATTTAGCCTCAGAATCTGTCAACATGACCCACAGACACAGTACTGTCACCATTATACTAATAGACTAATACCGAAGGAAAAGTCACATAGGATTCACCCTGGATCACAGAGACAATTACTGCACAGTAGCTTACATCCTAACCTATCTTTTTCCCATTTTTTTTTTTTCCAGATAATTAATATCCTCACATATGAATGAAATAAAAGCACAATGTGACTTTTTTTTTGTGATCAAATTTATTTTCTTTAGGTTCCTCAGGTAGTACAAACCCATATCAATATGGGAAAAGTAGTCACTTTTTGGTATCTGAATCTGAATGGCCTATTCTAAGCCATACACTTCCCATGCAGAATCCCAGCAAAGCCATAATGGAGCCCTGTTGGAGTAGAAGTTATTCAGCAGCTCCTCAGGCTTCCTACTGAAGTTAATCATTTGAGACAGCATTGGTAGTACATATAAAGGCATGAGAAATCCAGTATTCTCAAAGCAACTGAAAGGCCTAGAGCATGATATTGCTCCTTGTTGCCAATTAGAATATTTTTAGGGGAGAAAATAGAGATTTAAAACTCATTTTAGATTATTTATTAAAAGCAATATTTGAACTTGCACAAACATTTCTTTATATCCTATCAGTTCTTGAAATTAATTTCTTAAAATCTTTTACTCTAGTGAAATACAGTGGAGCTTCTTTTCATTGTATGTTGGAGTAACTGATAACCAGATTAGTCTTGTCTTTATTGTAAGCAAGTCATAAATGACCATTCTTCATGGTCGCATAAAATGATACATAGATATTGGCAGAAAAAGAGGTCTCTTGGCACAATCATTACTTTTTCCATTTTCTGTAGATAAACAAACCCATAAAAAAGAACTGACAGATGTTATAACCCAAGAAAATGAAAGAAAACCCCATAGTACACAATAACTAAAGACATTTCAAATAAAGTCATACCATGGCAACCTCTTGGAATTCACCTGTTTGTATTTCAAGATGTGAAAGAAAAAAGATACAGCAGTAGAAAAAAGTTACAGCAATAACAACTGTCCGCTAGATCAGAGTGCTATGCGGTGTAACAAAGATCCAGAACAGTTATTTGGGTTATACAGTAGGTTTTTCTTCCATTTGAGATACCACATTTATATTAATGAGTTCATACTAGTGTCTCTTAGCTTGTAAATTACTGTTTTTTCTTTTGTTTTCTGATTTTTGTAATAGCCTACCATGTGTTTGAATTACATCCACCACTCCCTCCAAAAAAGTACACTTTTCCATTCTCTGAATCAAAGCATGCTGTGATTTAAACTTAATTTTAAAATAACTGAAAGACTCAGGAACTGAAAGTTTTATTCTTTGTTGAAACTATGACCTCAAATTCAGCCTCAGCCACATCTGTCTGTAGTTTGAAACTTCTGAAGTATCAGCACTCAGGCTGAAGCAGCTCTCAATCCAGAAGAAAAAAAAGGCATTTCTTTGAAAATAAGCCTTTTCACAGACACATGCACAGGCAAGGGAGATTTACCAGATTCTCTGATTTGAGAGTGGTTTCAAAAGTAGAGATTTCAAAGGCCTCATTTAATAGATACTACAGCTCAGGCTGAGGTTGAAAGTGCTGGTTTCTACATTGCTAGATATTTTAGGAATGTAAGAATTAATAATGGATTGCACTGAAAAAAACATAAACAGGTTTTCCTACTTTTCCCCTGTCCTGCAGCACATGCAACAGGGAAACAAATGTAACTCAAATTCCCACCAATTAATTAATGTCTCATAACTTAACAACATCAAATCTTGCCATAAAGATGTAAGCTGGATTTCAGTAGTTTAAGATAAAATCTTCAAGTTCTGCAATTCTACAGTTTTCTGACTCTTGAAATCTTCAACTGAAGTGATATTTTGAAAAAGAAATAAGTATGTACTTACATATATATATTTTTTGCCTGTTTGTGCACCTCGCTCTTCTCCAATACTTCTGTCTGCCTATCTGTTTGAGCAGTAACAGTATTTGGAAACTGACAGTATGAAAATATATTAGCAAACACAGAACTCAACAAGCAAGTTGCCTCATCCTTGTGCAGATTCCTACTGAAGTATAAAACAAATATAAAGCTTTTCCCTGTAAAATACACACAGCGCTATTGTAAGTTTCAATTAATGTGTTTTAAGTGTGTTAGAATCTGAATAAATTGAATGTAAGCATAGAAGAAATGATGCATACGTGTTTATGTGTGTTTAAAATCTCTCTCTACAGCTTTTAAACTTGACGTGTTCTGGATACTTTGCAATACTTGAGCAACACAAAAGAGCCATAAACCTGACTTAACCAACCAGTTAAACTATATTAATGGGTAATTTGTAACATTGTGGAGGATGCCTTGGGTCATCAGATTAATTCAAAACTGTTGGAGTACAGGAGGAAAGGCAGCCTATGAAGTAGTTGAGATCCCTTAGAACCTGATCCACAGCCAACTGACGCTGGTAGTAAGATTCCTATTTGTCTTAAACTGCCAATGATAATTAGTCTAATTTAATGGAATGCATCAGCCATTTTACTTTGTACTTTAGTCTACATATTGACCTGCAAATTTGTTTTTGTTAGCCTTTTTTTTTTTCTATTTAACAACTAGAAACTTCTGTGTGATTGTTCAATGGCACAAATTCTCACTTTTTTTATCTGAATTGCTAAGACAGGGGACCTTAGCTACCGTGAATTTTAAAGGTAAAGATAAAATTATGTTTTTGCTGTTGCCAACATTTCTGCAATAATGTTGTTAGGCATGTCATTGGTTACTTGCAACAATTAATGCTGCTTGAGTGATTCTCTGTTGCTGATGATATACCTTGACTGATTGGGGTTTTGTAGAAGTTTCAGTGCCAGAATGCAAAATTTTTTTCATTCTAGTTCTTTTTTGGTCTCTGTGTCTTGTACCAGAAACAACATCCTTTGTATAGGCATGCAAAAAAACTGATACTGTTCTCTTCTTGCACTTATTAATCAGTAGAATTCAAAAACTTCTTCAGAGTACCATAAATATTGCAAGACATAAGCAAGCAGAATCTGTCATTCTGGTTAGGCTTTCATAGATTTCAAGATATCACAATTATGTTTTCTTTAATGATAACACCCGTGTTCTAGCACCTCGTGTCTAATGTGTTTTCCTTATGCACATCACCTTAATTCCCCTTGACTTTCTCACTTTTTTCCTGCTTGTTTAATATACCTTATGTCTGCTCTGAAACTGAAGCTGCCAAGTTTTTTATACTATCTGTTAACTTAGTGACACATGGCACTAATTTCATTGAAAAGGTAAATCCAACTATCATAGTACTACTAACTTCAAGATTTTATGTGTGTGTGTTTATATATATACATATAAAATTAAAGATATAAGACAGTGTATGTATACAGATAAATGTTATAGAAAAGCCAGACAACTGCTTGGCAGTGTTAGCTTTTAAAAAATAGTGGGGTTTTGTTTTAGTTCTGGGCAGTTGCTCAGCTGTCAATCAAAAATCTTGTTATACATGAATCTGATGTCAGATCAATATTTGACAAGAGTTTTGACTGGCAGGACAAATTGTTAGACATGGATGTAGTGCCATATCCATGTATAACAAGGTCCATGTAGAACAGCTGCCACTGATAGAATCCTGTCATTCATATACTATCATAACTGTTAGAACAGCTCTCTGAGATTTCATGCATTAAGTAAGTACATCAGAGCCTGAATTTCATATGAAACCCTAACCAAAACCTGCTAAAATTTGGGAGTTCAGTCGAAGAAGTCAGTTATTCTGGAATGTTGTTGCTTTTTGGTTTATCATTACTTGAAATTATATTTATTTCTTCCCTAGGATCTCTGCAATACAGAAATATGCATGTTCTGTCATGTTCCTGTTTTAAGGCATGGAAATGTATGGAGTTTATGTTATTGCGCTTAACCAGTGAGATAATCAGTTGATTGCTATCAGTGTAGGAGGTGTGGTAGCAAGAATTGAAAGGAGGAGGAAAGGGATGTAAGTATGCTACATCCTCTTAAATCCTAAGTCAAATCACCATGAAGACATGCACAAAGAACATTTAAAGTTCATCAGCTGTATAGAAACGATATGTTATGCCACATCCACTGAGTTATGTCATAATTCTATCGAATTATAGATTTCATTTATCTACTCAAGGCTTTTCCACATTACCTATCACTATGACAACTTATCAAAGACTGTATTCTTTTTCCGAGCACAGCCCATGAAATGTTAATATCAAACTCAGTCCAATCTGCAAACATTTACATCAAGCTATTAATATCTCAAACCTCTAGTGATAATGTATTCAAGAAGGATGATTTCTCAGCCTGTGTATATTCAGCACACACATACAACTCTTTTCTGGTCTTAATATTTAAGTAGGTACTTTAGCCTTAAATGTGGTCTCCTTAAATTAGGTAGTCTTACATCTCTCTCAGAGGCAGGACTAGTTATCTTCTGTTTCAGGTACATTTGAAATTCCCACAGAAGCTAGTACAGTATAGTGGTATGAAAAAAAAGAAAAAGGAAACTTTTATTATTTCTCGACAATACTACAGAAAAGGATTTGGATGAGAAATGAAGTATCCTTTATCTAAGCAATATTCTAAACATATTTGGGTGCACAAATATTACTTCCGGCTCTAGAAATAAGACAATTTTGTAACACCTTGTCTCTTTCCAATTTTTAGGAGGAAGATGAGGTTCTTTTAATATCTGTATACCTGGCATGAGATTAAGAAACAACAGTTCAAATGTTGGTCCAACCAGTTTATTATAAGTCCTAATCAGGGAGACGGGGACGGGAAAGATAGGAAAGAAGCAAGAATTGCGTAAAGCAGGGATGGTCACCACCAGGATCCAGCAGCGGTCCCGTTGCACATCGTTTTGAAGGTCCGAGGCAAAAACTGCAGGGGGGAGAGCAGCAGCAGTACGGCCATCCTTGGGCAGCAAGCAGGTAGCAGGAAGAAGTTGCAGAGCCAATCCAGGAGAAAGCAGCAGGACTCAGGTAGCAGGCCCAGGTGAGTCCATCAGCATGCAGGAATTCCATAGTGAGGAATCTGATGGCAGACACCTTTGTTCTTCTTCAGCATCATGGTAGAGCACAGAGCAATTCCAGGAGGGAGAGAGGCAGGTTGTGAGGTTTCTCATGTCAGAAACCTCTTCTTCTTCATGAGGAATCTGTTGCCAGAAAACCTAAACCTCATGGTTGTAGGTTTCCTTTTTATCCTTCTTCTGCCATCGTGGCATTCCTGGGCACTTGGGTAAGAGTCATGTGCAGCACCCCGTGAGATGGCCATGTTCCTCAAGATAAGTCCACACAAAAGACCGCTTCTCAGCCATTAAGCTGCAGCTTATCTCTCTCTCATTGCCCCTAGCCTTATCCATCTGTGTCCCTCAGAGAAAGGATTTCTCAACCCTTGCCCAGGACTTGCTTGGACTTGTTTATCTTTGTCCCCAGCAAGCTTTGAGACAATGATGTAAAAGAATAATCTCTTATACACCTCTACTTTTATAGAACATTTTATTTTGACAATTATGAATTTGATCCTGAATCTTCCCATATTCTACGACTTTAGAACCAAACCTCATCTGTGTTTCCTTTCATTAAGAATATGACTGACTATACATTGTTTCCTGCTGCCAAGACATTTGTTAAAAGCTGAATTGGAAAAAAAGTCTTCTTTTTCATCAAAAATATGAGGATTTTCTCTGGACTTCTTGTAAGTAACTACAGATCCTGTCAAATCTTGATGTCTCTCACAGTACCATGTGAGCATGGGTACCAAAGTCCTATGACAAAATTAGTTCTGACTTGATGCAGGGACATTACAACGTGGGACAAAGAGAACAAGGCAGTGAAAATGCTGTGATTCCATGAAGATAAAATACAGAAAGTCATGTAGGCCCCCTACATTGTGACTTTCAGTGTCAAGCCCAGATGCACTTGTACAGAAACCTCTCTGCTTTCAAAACAAAAAGAGCAGGGAATTAACCTGTTACATACAATTTTCCTTAATAGAGACCTACAGTTCTTTGTGGGATTACTTTACAGTAGCAGCAGATTCCTAGTATCGCTTTATCCATATTTCTAAATTATACAATTTAACACATTCATTTTATTACCCTACTAAATTGTGGAAGATACATTGAATCCTGTTTTCAGTTACCATACCTTGTATTTTTTCTGTTTGCTGACAGTATATTCTATTTAATGAATTGCTTTAAGTCATCTGAACTCTATGATCCAAAGATGTTCATATTTCTTTCCTTGGCAAAGAACTATTTTCTCTCTCTTTTTTTTTTTTTTTTAAATTACAATTAGTCTAGAGCTTTGCCTCTATACTCATTTGTCATTCCCTCCTACTAGACATACCATTCCACAGGGCTTGTAACATCACCAGTAACTTAAGTTTGAAAAAAGCTATCAAAACACAAGCCAACTCTTTGGACAAAAAATAATTGTAAATGGTAAAAAGTGGTAACGAGAGGAAAACCTTCAACCTCTGCGGATCGTGTTGTGCTTCACTCATCTTTCTGCATTTCTGCAAGCAATTGTTTACTGCTCAACAAGTAGAAGACAAAATCAGTGATGAGAAATTTCAGCTAATCATTTCATTTATGTTAATGTTGTCCTTTGTTATGATACTAAATATTCATTACAATATTTTAAAGTGAGGATTGTTCCTCTGGTTCTAATCTTTTGTATATTAATGGATTTTAAGATGACTTTGAAGAGCCTGTCACTGTCCATTTCTTCTCATACAAGTTATTCTCTTGTCATGATTTAGAGCTTTGCAGTCCTGCTACTCTGTGCTGATGAGACTTCACTTGGAATACTGTGTAGATTTCTCAGTACAGGAAAAATGAGGACCTATTGGACTGCATTCAGAGAAGGACCACAAAAATGATCCAAGCGATAGATCTCTCTGCAAGAACAGGCTGGAGAAGGGAAAACTCTTGGGGAGACCTGATAGTAGCCTTTCGATGTCTAAAGGAGACCTACAGGAAAGAAGGCAACAGACTCTTTAACAGTGAAGGAACAAGGAGAAATGATTTCAAAAGAAAGGAGGAGTGTTTTAGAGATATAAAGAATTTTTTTACAGTAAGGATGGTGAGGTACTGGAGCAGGTTGCCCAGGCTGGTGGTGGATACCATGTCCTTTCTGGCATTCAAGGTCAAGCTGGACAGGGCTCTGAGCAACCCGATCTAGCTGTTGATGTTTCTGTTCATTGCTGGGGATTTGGTCTAAGTGACCTTGAACTGTTCCTTTCTACTCAAAAGACTCTATGATTCCATGAAATGGGGAAGTTAGAATCTTCTCTCTGATGTACTAGTGAAAAAATATAGATAAGAAAATTGTTATTAAATATATTAATATTTTTTGCTGATTTTTAACATGTTCTGGAGTGCACTAAGTGTTCCTTTAAGTAATTGAAGCCCTATTAACATGTTGAAAATTATAAAATCACAGGTGTTTGCAAACAAGCAATTGCTAAGCTAATGTAAGATATTACATAGTCTTAAGAAATCAACTTTCTGATCACAAAACAGCCTCAGCTCTTCTGAAATTCAAGCAATTTAATCTAACAGGAATTTCCAATTCTAAGATGTGTGATTATGACTATTTACAGAATCTGAGCCTTTTTGGAAAGCAGAAGGAATGCCTGCAGTTGCTGAAAATGAGTGTGTTAGCTTATCCTACATGTTCATAGCCTGTATGTTTCAAATAACTATGGAAAGATCCATAAATAGTTTTTCCTCTTTACATTTTAAGGTTACTTTTTTAGATATTTATAAACTTATTCAGAGAATGGAATTCACATCATTTAACATATATAAAATGTAAATTGTCAGTTCTGAACTAGACTCACCTTAGAGGTGCTTCATACCCACAGGATCACACAAGCAGATAAAATTAGGGATTTAGCTTGTAGTCCTTTCTTTTACCTTATAATAAAATAAAGGCTTGCTTTATAATTATGCTGATCAAGGTGCTTCAAAAAAACAATCACTTATGAACAAGCTATGATAGAACAGTTGCCCTTTTCTGAGATGCAAACATCTGTTTTGCTCTCCTCATAAAATTTGTGTTCTATTTTCCTTCAAACTACAAACTTTGTTTTGATTTCTGGACTCTTACATTCTCAGTGACTCTAATTTGGTAACTTTATTCATACATTTCCCACACTTAATCTTTGAAATCTTTACTGGATTGGAAATACGAGCTTGAGGATGTCTAGGACTCATGTCTCTCACTTGGTGGTCACTAGCCACTAAACTATCATGCAGACCAAAAGAAGCAAGCAGCTGCTCTACTGCTAATTGTGTTTTGAAAAACTGGACTGCTCTGCCATCTTTGCGTGTCAGGCACATTCTTTTTTGGTCCAACTGCTCCAGGAACATAAGCAAGGTTAAGCAGCTTCTCTAATAAGGTGAATCGAAGTACAGCATAGATGGAAGTTAAACACCTATTTCCACATAACAGTGTACTTCTGATTCTTCATAGAAACCACATATTACTTACGTAGGTTATATGTGTACCTAACCAGTTACCTAAGCTCAAATCTTTTTTTCTCATATTGAGTCCAAGAAACAGAGAAATATTAGTTAAAATCTTCATTTTCCCAAAAATGGCTGATTCTGGACTGTCTACTGGGAACGATCACAGACTCTCTTTAATTCTTAATGTCTGAAAATTGTATGGAATAACATAATACAGTTTAAGAAATATTAGCTATAACTAAATAATAGTAATAAGTTATTTAAACAATTATATTGTGCTCAGAAATCAATATCAACAGATCACAAAAGATGTTTTTGTTATGAAAGTAAATATTGAACACATGCACGTTTGTCATTAGATATTTCCAAAAGACAATTTTATGAGCCACCCCCTTAACTTTTTTTATACATTTTCCTGGGTAGAATGCCAATTCCTACAGAAAAAAAAAAAAAAATCAAATCTCATTTCAATCAGTAGATCCAGCCTTGGAGGAGATATCAAGGCACATATATCAGACAGTATAAGACTTAAGAGCACCTATGAAGGAATTGATAATTCTTTATGATCTTAAGTCCAATTGAAAGCCAATTGTTTTCTGACTGCTAAATTGTTTAGTTCAGCCATAGCACATGGACATCTGCACATGGCCCTGAGCAGTCTGCTCTAGCTAGCACTGCTTAAGCAAGTGGACTGAACTAGATGACCTCCAGAGGTCCCTTTTAAGTGATTCATTTTGTGATTCTGTGAACACTGAAGTCAGAGGAGACATCATCAGGAAGATGAATGCAACATCAAGATTAGAAGACTCAGGATTATGACAAAGTCTATCATCTGAGAAGTATAGAAAATATTAACACAGTATTCAACGGGATTAATCTTCTTAATTCAACAAGATTCATCAGCAGCACATAAAGCACAGTCTTACAGGAATATAAATTTTTGTAGTTATCTGTAATTCTGTATTCCGTGTTTGTCTTATTATATTATAGGCTGTTTGGAACAGACAGCAGGTCAGTTGACATCAAGTTAAATATGAGTCAGCCAACAGTGTGATCAGTACTCTGGTGTGCATCAGGTCCAGCACTGCCAGAGAGGGAGGGAAGAGGTTGTCCCACCCTGCTCTGCACTGTGGCAGTTTTGGTCACCACAATATAAGGACATAAAACTGTTAAGGAGTATCCAAAGGAGAGCTATAAAGATGTTGATGGAGCTGGAGGGCCAGATGTATGAGGACTGGCCTAAGTACATTGGTTCATTTAGCCTAAAGAAGAGACTGAGGGGAGACCTCCTTGTGTCCTATTTCTTCCTCATGAGGGGAGCAGAAGGACAAGTAGTAGCTGATCTCTTCATTCATGATCAGTGACAGGACCAGACAGAATGTTGTGAAGCTTTGTCTAGGGCTTTGTCAAGGGATGTTCAGGGTGGTCAGGCAGTGGGACACATTCCTCAGATCACAACGTCAACTTGCCAGAGTTCAAGAAGCATTCTGACAACTCTCTCGGACATAGGGCTTGAATTTTGGGCGATTTTGTGTGGAGCCAGAAGTTGGGCTCAGAGACCCTAATTTGGGTCTCTTCCAAATTAGGATATTCTTTAATTCTCTGATTCTGACTTTGTCTTTAGGCACTACTATGATTAACACAAGTAACAGTATATTCAGATATTGAGCTTTCCAGAACAATAAAGAGTACTTTGGTGTGATTAAAGACAGAAAACAAAATTTTAAAGCCATCTGAATACTTACATTTTATTAGATGCCTTGCCCATCAATATCAGGAAAGATTTTCAACAAAAGATAAACAATTTTTAGCTTCAAGTTACATTTTCAGTCAAATTTATTGTCATTGTCACGCAATATGATTACCATAGATGTTGTTACTTAGTCCATGTTTATGTCAAGACAGAGTTCTAGGACATTTTATACAATTTGAAATGTTCAATATTCAGCTGAGTGGGGTTTCCAAGTTGCAGAATCTGAGACAGAATCTCTCAAAACCTGGGGAGTTTCTGATAGGTAAGTCCTTCAAAAATTTATAAACAATGCTGGAGGTCTTTCCATCCCTGAAGCAGAAAGGCACAACAGAAAATATCTTAGTTTCTTTTTTCAGCATCATGTTAAGTAATTTATGTACCTTCCTACAGAAAAGTATAGAATTTCATCTCAAAGGTCTGAAAAGATAAAGATAGGGGGATATTTGTTTTGAAAATGAAGTACAGTATATAAAGTCCTTATCCAAGTTGGAGGAAGTATGACAATACCGTACTTCTTCCTTTATCTTCAGTGTTGTAAACATTTTTCAGGAATGATATTGCACAGTGGACACGGGGAATAGCAACATATTTAAGTGCAACTCATTTAAATCTATTCCACTAGGTTCTCATAGGAGCTTTAATGACCTCCACTTACACAAATGGACTGCTTAATGCAGAAAAAATTATTGTTAGTATGAATGAAAAGGAGCTTTTGATAGGCAGAGCCATTCACAGATTCATCAGGTGACTAATAAAAATCACCTTTGTATCTGCTCTCTTTTGTGAGTTACCAGTGTTGCTGGAGTCAGAACAAATTAGCAGGTCATGAGGACAGAAATTCAAGCCCTAATAAAGAAATAGCATTACTTCTAATATTGTACTGAGAATGTCCTTTTCCTTTTCTATTTTCCTTGTGCAGACAAGAACAGCTGGAACCATATTTTCTTCAGGATTTTCTCCCTAGCTTTTTTAGCTTTGGATTGCTTTTATCAATAAGGCCAAAGCCTGGCACTAAGTAACTTCTCTGGAGGTGAGGAGAGATTAAAATATATAAGAACAAAAAGGGAAATAAGATTTCTAAATATATGCACATTTTTACATATCATTTTGAACAGTCTTTGGGCATAGAAATGCCTATTAACTGGGAAGATTAGGCAAAGAAGAAGTAGACTGAATGTCAATGGTTTACGGGCTGGTTTGGCCCAGTTCCGTGACTAGCGGGGTGGAGGGATCCGCAGATCCGTGCCTCTGGAAAAAGGGAACAGGGGACCCCAAAATAATTAGAAACAGGGGCAACGATCTGAGGAGAAACAAACTAATTTACTAAATATAGTATCGGAATGCAAGATAACACACTATAATACAGTATAATTAGAATCAAAGCTAATAAATCAAATATAATGAGAGAGAGAAAGTCCGAAAGGTGGATAGGCCTCACCACAATGCTGAGGAGAGATGAGCAGTCCAGTTGAGCAGCAGGAAGAAAAGGGAGGAGAGCCAATGAAAAGCAGGCGAAGAAGAGCGCATCAGGTGAACCTTGCCAGGAGTTATATCTCAAGACTCTCTGTGACCACAAAGTCCCCTGGGGAATGTAGTTCTTCTTCTCTTCCAGAACTTGAGCATTAACAGTCAAACTTCCAGTGCCCCACATGATGTTATGATGTGGAATACCGAAAACCAAAAATCACAAAACCATGACATGAAAAACCATACAAAATCATGAATCTGAAAAAAGGAGTGAGAGAAGACAAAAACAATAGAGAGAGGGAGGAAGGAAAGAAGGAAAAGTAAAATAAAAGAGATGGAAGGGAGGGAAGGGATAGAAGAAGGGGAAGGGAAGGAAAG